>NW_022681473.1:79501206-79653706 GCF_009764315.1 Trachypithecus francoisi | reverse complement strand
ACTTAACACAGGTTATTCAAAGAAATATTTTAACTATAACAATTATTTCATTAAATATTATCACATGCTAATTGATTTTTTTTTTTTTTTGGTTTTTGTTTTTTTGCTTTTTTTGAGATGATATCTTGCTCTGTAGCCCAGGCTGGAGTGGAATGGCTAGGTCTCAGCTCACTGCGACCACTGCTTCTCGAGTTTAAGTGATTCTCCTGCCTCAGCCTCCCAAGGAGCTGGGATTACAGGCACCCAGCACTATGCCCAGCTAATTTTTGTATTTTTAGTAGAGACGGGTTTCACCATGTTGCTCAGGCTGATCTTGAACTCCTGACCTCAGGTGATCTGCCCACCTCTGCCTCCCAAGGTGCTGGGATTACAAGCATGAATCACTGCACCGGGCCACATGCTAACTTTAAAATTTTGTTTCTCACTCTATTTTAAAATTATAATTGCTTATGTGCCTAACTAACTGTTATTTATCTGAATATGTTCAAAGATAAAACATTAACTGGGATTGCCAACATATCTGTACTGTGTAGACTGTAACTCTCTTGTTTAAAAAAGTACAGCAAGGAACTCAATTGTGTTTCACGTAATTGTATATATGATGGTTGATAGAATTAGTTGTTTTTCTTATTTTTACTATTTTATGACTAGTTCATAATGACTGTGTTACATGAAAGTAAAATCTGTTTTTTATTCATCCACCTTTTTCAATAATTTTAAAACTGATACTTTACATATATGTACATAACTATCTAGATCAATGTTATGTATTCATATTTTTAAAATTATATAATAATTATTTACACAATAATAATAATTATTTTTACTTTTATTTGAGATGCTGTCTCCCTCTGTCACCCAGGCTGGAGTGCAATGGCATGATCTTGGCTCACTGCAACCTCTGTCTCCCAGGTTCAAGTGATTCTCCTGCCTCAGACTCTCACGTAGCTGGGATTACAGGTGTCTGTCACCATGACCGGCTAATTTGGGTATTTTTAGTCAAGATAAGGTTTCACCAAGTTGGCCAGGCTGGTCTCGAACTCCTGACATCAGATGATCCACCCATCTCAGCCTCCCAAAGTGCTGGTATTACAGGTATGAGCCATGGCACCTGGCTGCTATTTACACAGTTATGTGCATAATTACCTTTAACAGTGTATGAAAGTTATTTTTAACACAGTTGCCACACTAATATATTTTGTTGTCATTTACCATGATTTAATACATTCATAAATTATCTAATGTTTGGGGATTTAGGTCATTTCTATAAACTGAAAATTACAAACCTTTCTAGAAGTTGAAAAACTAAAAATCTATATAAAAATCACCATTTATATATTAATAGACATTTAAAAATTATAAAATTTATAAAAGCCAGAATATCCTAGGAAAAGATGAAGTGACTGTCTTTTTAATCAGTCCATGGCATTGCAAATTAGTATGTTTTCTGAAGTGTCATTGGATCAGCATTATGCTTCAAAAAATACACCCAATAGAGTTAAGTAAAGGTAATCATAGATACTTACATACAGTCTTTCCAGAAATGTTGTTCTTTGAAAACTGCTTCAAACACTTCTTAAAATGTTGCATATTATCTAGCTAAATGTAGAGAAGAAAGACTTTCTAGCATTCTCACTTCTCAGTAAAAATTCAATTCTATATTTTGTAGACTGCCCTGTATTAGACAGAAATAAACAATAAGCAACTTATGAGATGGATATAAAAGAATAAAAATAATTGCAAATTGTATTGCTAGTAGCTGAAAAAGTTATTATCTATTTTACTACAACTGTGTAACCATGCAGGATAGGTAAGAGAGAAAAAGCAGTATTTCTTTGCCTAACTGAAAAATACCCTGTCATTCAAGTGAAAATATCAGACATTTATTGATTACCAACTCTGTACTAAAAACTGTTCTGAGTGCTTCACATGTTCCAACTTACTTAATTCTTACAACAACCCCATGAGATAAATAATATTTTATACCAATTTAAAGATTAAGAAATGTAAGAACAGTAAACTTTAATAATTTGCCCATTGGCATACTCTAATGAAGTAGGAGAGCTAGGGTTTGAAACCAGGCAGTCTCTGAAAACTGTTTTCCTTTCAGTGGCTTGACATATGTTGCCAAAGTATCTTCCTAAGTCATCAAATTACATACAATATTTTTGGGGGATGCTTCTTGCATGCTGGCAGAATTGATTGAAAGTTCACAAATCTTTCAAGTAGTCCATTTTTTTGAATAATAATATGCACGCTGTCCCACATCTACCATACTGTCCAACTCTCTATCAATGACATGACAAAAAGCCTGTGAGCGTGCTCAGCCAAACCCCATAACAAAGGCATTGTGGAAATCCTAGTGTGCAGTGCAGCTCTTCTTTTCAAAGCACAGAATGTCTCAGAGGGTCTCATATGCACGCTATTCTGATCACTCACAAAATGAGTGTCTACTATGAACTCTCCTTACTGCTAGAGATTGGAGCCAAAATAGTAACAAACCTGTACATCCTGCAAATGTATCCCAAAAATTAAACTAAATTAAAAAAAAATAATAAACTTTAAAAAAACAAAACAAGACTAAGTCCTTAAGGAGCTCATGATCTAGTAGTTGATAGAAGGAAGGGACAGTCATCCTAAAAGAAACAATACCTAAGCTAAAACCCAAAGGATGAAGGTAGTCTTATCTTTTCTGATAGTACAGTCTATGTGACAGTAGTTACCATGAGAAAAGATTTCGGGACATGGCATGATGGCTCATGCCTGTTATCCCAGCACTTTTGGAGGCTTAGGTGGTTTGACCAGTCAAGGTCAGCCTAGGCAACATGGTGAAACTCCATCTCCACAAAAAATAGAAAAATTAGACAGGTATGATGGTACACGCCTGTAATCTCAGCTACTTGGGAATCTCAGGCTGGACAATTGCCTGAGCCCAGGAGGCAGAGTTTGCATTGAGCTGGGATTGTGCCACTGACTCTCGCCTGGTGGACAGAGTGAGACCCTGTCTCATACACACAAGAGAATATTAGTTCTGTCCTCTTGCTGGCTTGATGTCCTTCGATTACATCTAGGCCAGAATGCTTGCTGAAATGCAAATGTGCCTATATTCCTACCTGCTTAACCTCATTATGGGATTTTGATAAACTACAAGAAAGTAGTTACATTCCTCTCAGTGTCTTGCAAAACATACTTGATGTATTTGGTGCTCAATGTACGAATTGTTCCTCCCACAAATGCCTTGGATTCTAGTAAGGGTGAGTTCTTTGTATTTCTTTAACTTGCCACAATCATCCGTACTTCTATTATTTTGTATAACATGATTACCTTGTCAGTGGAAATATAAATAAGTGAAAGTAGTATGAATCACTGTGGCATTGCCCAGTAAAATTGATGATCCACAAATTTTATAACCCAGACATTCCACCTATCAGAAGATACTGTCAGGAAAGAAAATCTATTGAGTATTTGCATTAGGAGACATGTTCACAAAAATCAAAATACAAAAATCATTCCAAATGTACAACAGCAGAAAATGAATAAATACATTTTATGATGCATCATTTATCCAACTTTGGGTTATCCACTACAAAATCACTCTTGATTGTTTACATAAATAGATCTAGATCCTTTAAATACTTTTCCTTTGCCACGTGTTATGATGTCAATCTTTGTGAGTAGAAAGCTTTGGAGAGAAAATCCAAATAAGCGCTTCCAATCTGCTTTGGAAATGACACCTCCAGTGTCTGGCCCAGAGGACATACAGGGATACACCAATGCCCAGATTGTGTAGTTCAGGCTGCTGCTGTAGCGCCCACTTCCTAAAGTTCACTGGGGCCCACGAGAACTCAGCAGGCACGAACTTCTCCTGATACTGCCCTTTTCCATATTTGCAGTGGAGCCTGTCTGACATGACATTTCTTCATAAATAGCTTCACCAGTGGCCCAGAAGGTAAGTATCTGGGGAGCTCTGAAGTGTGGATTTAAAGCAAGTTTTTCAAGAGCAACAGCACAGCGACTTCTAAACACTCAGTGAGGCCGAGGGGTGAGGGGAATCTTCATTGGCTACTCCAACTTCACCCTGGAAACAATGGCAATTCCTTATATGTGCTCACCACATATTATTTAGACTTCTCCTTACATTCTACTAGACAATATGTCCTTGCTCAAATGCTGTTATAATTAATTATTCTTTATATTAACTTTCCCCATTCACATTATTATATGTTTTCTCTTTCTTGACGGACAATCTTACTTTCATTTGAATAAATGCTATCCATCTTTCTATCTACTTACCTATCTATCTATCTGAACACTTAAAGACCAGTGGAAAAAAAAAGCAAGTACCATAAAACTATACATGGTATGACTGTATTTTAAAAAGTTCAGAAATACCTAAAGCCAAACCATGAAACATGTAAATAATATAACCGTGTGTGATAAAATTATAAAGAATAACAGAGGGGAAATAAATATAAACATAAAATTAAAGAAAGTGAAAAAATACAACTGTCATTAGTGCATGGGGAACCCAAATGTATTGGAAATGTTATTTTCTTAATATGGTTAATAAGTTCACAGATATTCATTTCATTATTATTTTTCTCTATACTTGTGTGTTACATGATAGTCTTTTATATAAATAAAATATTTTCAATTAAAAAATAACGATTTCTTATGCTATAGAGGGATTACATTTACTAAAAGTGTAATTTAACCAGTGTCCCAACTAGTGTGCTGAGATTGTGATCCTCTCAGCCTTGGGAAGGCCCCAGGCAGGGCATGAGACCTCCGGCTTGGAGCAGTTGTGCATATTCCGCACTGTGCTCTATGACAAACTGATGTTTTCCTATGTGTGAAGAGACATGAACACATTAGACTTGATTCCCCGATAATGCCAGATGAGAGTTTTATGATATTTGTCTATTCCCCTTGGATTTAATACTGAGTTTGACTATTCTACTTCAGAATAACCTTGTAGGATTATAAATTTTAATTTTTTTATTTTTTAATCCATTACAAGAAAATAAAACATATACACAAACATATATATGGACACTCACATAACTGTATATAATATCCAGCTTTATATCTGACGTAGTAATTTAAAAATTCATCAGTAGAACCCATCATGATTCTTTCTGAGTGATATACCACACAAATTCAATATAGGTTCTCTAAAGAATCCTCATAGGCTACTTGTTTCAAAGCCTCTGAAACTGCCTGCACTGTGAAGGCTGCAACAGAAATTTTTCTCTTCACTTCTCTGCTAGCCTTGCAAGGGTCCACTTTGCTTTTCATTTCAAACAGAGCATTAGAAATTCCTGGAAAGGACTCCCCTGAATACTTGCTGTGGCTGCTTGGAACATAGATGACATGCCTGTTGATAACACTGTATGCTGTTTACTAGTTCCCAAATGATATAGAGGAGAAACACAAGAGCACTCTACAATTCTAACACTGAATATTTCTAATTTAACAATTTGAATCAGCCACTTGTCAACTGAACTTCCACATTCAATCATCTCTAAAGACTCCTGTGGCTGGGTGCGGTGGCTCAAGCCTGCAAGCCCAGCAATTTGGGAGGCCAAGGTGGGTGGATCATGAGGTCAACAGTTCAGGACTAGCCTGGACAGCATGGTGAAACCCCTTCTCTACTAAAAATACAAAAAAATTAGCCAGGCACAGTGGCACGTGCCTGTAATCCCAGCTACTCAGGAGGCTGAGGGAGGAGAATTTCTTGAACCTAGCAGGCGGAGGTTGCAGTGAGCCGAGATGGTGCCACTGCACTCCAGCCTGGGCTCCAGAGGGAAACTCTGTCTCCAAAAGAAAACAAGCAAAGCAAAACAAAGAAAAACAACCAACAAAACAAACAACAAAAAAATGTAAAGTGGTAAGTGGTTCAATTATACAATAGTAGCAATGATATAGTAACCACAGCAATCATGATCGGTATTAAAGTAATTACTTATAATTTTCCTAATTATTTAAAATAAACTACATACAGTTGATATTGATATTTCACAGAGGAGGAAACAGGTCTGAGAAATCAAGTGACTAAATGATTTGTCCCAAGGCACATTACAAGTAAGTGCTGAATTTTTATTACATTACAATAAATTATAGCACAACTCTGATCATCAAAGTCTTGTCACTAGCCAACCTTCTATTGTGTTTTTGTCCTTTTTAAAAACATCACACTACTGTGTTAGAATATTTAGCATAAAACATGAAGAATCATCAAAAACAATTTTGTAGTGTTTCACATGACCATGGCAGAAAAATGTTCATAGAATGGGCTAAGACAGTTCACACAACAGTCCTAGAAAGGAAGGACAAATGGAAATAAAGAGATAAATAAGGCCAGGAGCACTGGCTCATGCCTGTAATCCCGTAAATTTGGGTGGCTTGGGTGGGAAGATTGCTTGAGACCTGGAGTTGTAGACTATCGTGGGCAACATAGGGATACTCTGTCTCGACAAATCTAAGTACAAATATTAGCTGGGCATTGTGGCACATGACTGTCATCCTAGTGATTTTGGAGGCTGAGGTGGAAAGATTGATCAAGCTCAGGAGTTTGAGGCTGCAGTGAGCTGAGATTGCACCACTGAACTCCAGCTTGGGAGACAGTGTGAGAACCTGTCTCTTAAGAACAACAACAACATAAGTGGGGGCAATGGGTAAGTTAAAAAATATGAATACAGTGAATATAATTAGTGGAAGTGGATCATTATAAAGGTTTTCATCTTCATCATCTTAATGTTGAATAAGCTCACAAGGAGGAGAAAAAGGAGGGGTTTCTGTCTCAGGGGTGGCAGAAGCAGAAGAAACTCCAATTATAAGTGACTCACATAGTTCCCACCAGTGTTATTCAAGGATCAACAGTATATGTAAGTCAAAAGTTTTAAAACTATATTCTCTTCCATTTTCTAAATAAAATTAAACTACATTCCAAAAAAAAAAAAAAAGAGAGAGAAATTTCTGAGAATTTCAGGCAGGTAAACTGGGGAGGAGGGTTTGGCAACTATATACAAGATCCATCATACTATTGGAATTCCGTATAGTTCACATATGTGGTTTACAGATATATCATGAGAGAGGCAGTGCTTAGAGATGTAGCAGAAAAGGTAGCATAGGGTAGTTCAAGATGGGGCCTAAATGCATGGCTGAAGAATTTGTATTGATTATTTATTGATTCAAACATAAAATGAATACTGCTAAGAGAAAAGATGAAATGAAAGTACATATACATTCTAAAAGGAGTACAAATTTCCTGATGGAAAAGTAAAAACAAACAATTTTTTTTTTTTTTTTTTTTTTTGAGAGGAGTCTCACTCTGTCGCCCAGGCTGGAGTGCAATGGCGTGATCCCGGCTCACTGCAAGCTCCGCCCCCCGGGTGCACGCCATTCTCCTGCCTCAGCTTCCTGAATAGCTGAGACTACAGGCGCCCCACACCATGACCGGCTAATTTTTTGTATTTTTTTTTTTTAGTAGAGATGGGGTTTCACCATGTTAGCCAGGATAATCTCGATCTCCTGACCTTGTGATCTACCCGCCTGGGTCTCCCAAAATGCTGGGATTATAGGCATGACCCACCGTGCCTGGCCAAAAACAAATGATATTAAAGACACTTCTAAGCACTAAGAAATAAATCCAGTGGCTCTTTGTGAACACTTCTATGTACTAAGAAATAAATCAAATAGCTCTGTCTGAAAGACAGAGAGAGAGAGATCATCAGCTTAATTATTCATAAGTCATCCTGATTATTTAAAGGTGATATATTTAATGATATTACTTACAATAGTTTTTTCTTCAATATATCAAGTGCCTACTGTGTCTTAATAAGCATTCTAAGCCAATGCAGAAATGAAAAAAAAGAGACAGATTTTCTTGCACCTAAAGAGCTAGTGAGGTTGTAGAGTCAGAAACACAAGTCAACAAGTCAAAGTATAACATTCAAAAAGTGAAGCTGGGACAGTGGCTCTGGCATGTAATATCAGCACTTCAGGATTCTGAAGTAGTAGGATCACTTGTGCTTAAGAGTTAGAGACCAGCCTCAGCAACAAAGTGAGAGCCCATCTCTAAGAAAAGATAAACAAAATTAGCTGGGTGTTTTGGCAAGTTCTGTAGTCTCAGATACCGGCTTAGGTGAAAGGATTGCTTGAACCTGGGAAGTCAAGGCTGCAGTGAGCTGATATTTCACCACACTTAGGCCTGGGTGATAGAGCAAGACCCCGTCTCGAAAAAAAAAAAAAATTTTTTTTTTGATAGAGTGGCACATTGTGTTAAGCGCTTTAGAGAAAAATACAGCAGGAAAGGAAAAGAAAGAAAGTAGCATAGACAAAACTGAACTTTTAATATCGTATTCAGAAAAGATATAATATAGCATATCTGTGGGCAGATACCTAAAGGATGCTAGAAATTAAGGCAGGTGGCTATTGTATGTATTTTGGCTTTTTCCTATCTTTTTAGGAAGCGATAACTACATTAAAAATATCTCAATCTAAACTGATTATTTCTCTACACCATATTTGCCCCCATTGTCTATTATGAAGCTTCTGATATGAAGGAGAAGGAATGAGAATAGAGAAAATTTAAGCCAAGCCTCAAGGTTGAGAGTAACTTATTTATGATCAGTAAAGTCTCATAACATGTATAGCAATTTAGACATGGTAGGTGAGTTTTATTTTGTGTGAAATGAATCAAAATCTTACTCGGAATACTGAAAGTAAATATGACAAGTGTATATGGAGACCAGAGACAAGTGCTCTGCTGCCTTTGGCACAGAGCACAAGCAACACTTTTATGTTTCATTTCTTGTTTCTGAATATAGGAGGAGGGGAGAATGTCTGTCTATTGTCCTTGACAGCTCCCTCTTGCAAATACTCATCCCTCATTTCCCTTGTCTTAGAATTCTCTTGACCTGCCCCTCCTTCATTTGATTGGCTCTATGTACTTACGTTAGAATCAGAAGTTCTGGGGGAACTATGGCTTCTAAACCTGTACACTGAACTCTACTCATATCTGGTCCTGTGACCTTATAAACCTGCTCAACTGAATTTTCCTCCCGTAGAAACTCTCTCCCCGCTGAGTTTCTCTCCTCTGCTCCTAGAACCAAATGGCATCTCCTGTCCTATCCCTGGATGGTTTAACCCAGGAAAACTCCTGGATCCCAGAGGAGTCAGACAAAGAAACAGGAGCCTTGTGGGTCCTGAGATTCTCAAAGATATAAAGGGGACATCCTGAAATCTAGAGTTTCTTCCTTGCCTTTTCCCTGCCTTACAGCTTCTGCTGCTCCTGGGAGCTTTACTCTATCTCTCATCCAGCTCAGACTGTTGCTGGACCTGATAGTTTTTGCATAGCCAATGTGGTTCTAGAAGAACTCTTGTCTGCATGAGGGCTGAGCTGCTTCTCCAGAATCTGCAGCATGGTTTTCCACGACTGCATGAAGATCTGGAGCCACTGGTAACTAGGCAGAGAATGTTCTCATGTGTCCAACATGGCATGTCACTCCTCTCCACGAGCAGTGGAATAAATGCATTCAGATGAAGCCCTGTCATCATTACTTTGTCAAGTAGAAATACATTTCAATTAACCTTAGAGCAACATGTCCTACACTACCTTGGCCCAGGGAGGTCCCTGAGATGGAGCTTTCTATACTTATTCTCCATTACCCCTTGAGTTGGGTTGGGCAGTGCCAGGTAATATAGGAGGGAATCCTACATCCTGTGGTTGTTGAGAGACCCTTGGAAGGCTTTATCCGGAGCATGAGGAGCAGGAGAAATATCCCTTATGGAATGGAGGCCAACGGTGTTCTTAGATTAAATTCTTACTTTAAAATAAAAATCAATCATCTGGGTGTGTGGCTCACACCTGTAATCCCAGCACTTTTGTAGGCTGAGGCAGGCAGATCATTTGAAGTCAGGAGTTCCAGAAGCATCTGGCAAACATGGAGAAACCCACTCTCTACTAAAAATGAAAAAAAAAAAAAAAATTAGCCAGTGACAGTGCCAGAATCCTTTCAAAATATATATATATATATAAATAAAAATAAAATTTCTATTTTGAAAAACCTTAATCATCTATGTTAACACCCACCTACGCCCTGTGAAATGCAATCAATTGGAAGAAAGGGGTGTGGTCTTCAGAGCTTTATAAAAGGACACTTCAGGAGCCAAGCTCATTCTTCTCCAGAGCCCACAGAGCAACTTTGCAACTGGTCTTGGAGACTTCCAAAAGCTACCAACACCGCACTGTGAGACTCTCATCCCTGAGCGGAATTCATCATATTCGACAGCAAGCTTTGGTGAGAACATAGATACATTTTTGAAGTAAGTACACAAATTCCAGAGTAGGAGCTACTATTAGGTTACAAACCAAAACAAAATTTGGGGACTTTAATTTATCTGCAAACTTAGATTATTTTTGATTCAACGATCTCATTTTCTGAGTTTTAAAAATGGCTCCATTTCTTTGTTAAAATTATATTAAACAAAATCCGTAGGTTTATGGATTACACATGGGCCACCATGTTCAGCTATTTATTTATTTTAATTAATTAATTAATTAATTAATCTATTTTGAGATGGAATCATGCTCTATTGCCAGGCTGGAGAGCAGTGGCGTCATCTCGGTCCACTGCAACCTTTGCCTTCCAGGTTCAAACGATTCTTCAGCCTCAGCCTCCAGAGTAGCTGGGACTCTAGGCGCCTGCCACCACGCCCATCTAATTTGTGTATTTTTTTTAGTAGAGACGGGGTTTCTTTATGTTGGCCAGGATGGTCTCGATTTCTTGATCTTGTGATCCGCCCACCTCGGCCTTCTAAAGTGCTGGGGTTACAGGCGTGCGTGACGTCGCTGGGCCTATTTTTTTAAATTTATGTAAGTATTTTTAGAGACAGAATGATGTAGGCATTTTGCTGTGTCGCCAGTCCAGAGCTCCTGAGCTTAAAATACCTGCCTGATTGGCCTCCCAAAATTCTGGGATTACAGGCTTGAGTCACCTTGCCTGGCCTAGGTTTTTATTTTTATTTTAGCAAAATATACATTCACTTAAAATGCTGACTTATTGTCTAGTGCCAATGTTTTACTTTTATTATTTTTTTTTTGGAGACGGAGTCTTGCTCTGTCGCACAGGCTGGAGTGCTATGGCGCCATCTTGGCTCACTGCAAGCTCCGCCTCCGGGGTTCACGCCATTCTCCTGCCTCAGCCTCCTGAGTAGCTGGCACTACAGCTACTGGCGCCCGCCACCACGCCTGGCTAATGTTTTGTATTTTTTAGAAGAGACAGAATTTCACCATGTGAGCCTGGATGGTCTCCATCTCCTGACCTCGTGATCCACCAGCCTCAGCGGCCTCGGCCTCCCAAAGTGGTTGGATTACAGGCGTGAGCCACGGCATCTGGCCTCAAGCGCCTATTATTATTGCATGATACTTACTGTTTTTTTGACTGTGTGAAAGAGTAATGATAATGCTTCAATTATAATTATCTTTTTGTAAATTTAATTATCTGTCTTTTAAGGATGTTGTAATATTAACCAGTATATCCCCAAATTAACAGACGGTGCAGGAACAGTAAACATGCCAGAAAGTTTTTGTTGATTGAATTAACATAGCAGCCTAGAAAAACAATGATTCTTAACTTTACCTTGGAGAGGTACCCTACCCTGATTTGACTGTTTTGCCTTGGAGATTAAAGGCTAGCTTTTTCTGATTTGGGTCAAGGTATGAGTTCTGCTCTAACATTTTCAAGCAGGGTCCTTCTGGAAAAGTCATTATAGATGGTTGTTGTAGTTAAAGAAAATAATGAAAGTAGAAGAGCTTAGTGAGCTTTCCTTCTCTAAACCAATTACTGGCAATTAAGAGTGTTACTGATTTTCAGATCATTCAGACTCACCTCTCGAGTTTATAGGTTGATGAAACCCTTGAAACCTAAGCAATTTAGTGGACACTAACATCTCAGAAAATCCGACATTCTTCTATGCAAGAAAGTAGAGTTTGGAAAGCTGGACATGTGTTGATTGGAGAACAGTCATTTTTTCTAGAGGTTGATGTCTCTTTGTGCCTTAGTTTTCTATTTTTCCTATTTCTGTCATTGCAAATTAAAGCCTATACTTCTCTAGAAAAAAAGGATATTATTCAATCACAACCTGATTCAAACTTTGCTTGGATCTTTGTCTCTGCAGGGTAGAAGATTAAATTCTTGTGGTTTTCTTTCCTTAGGAAAATGGACTCAGACTTCTCACATGCCTTCCAGAAGGAACTCATCTGTGTCATCTGTTGGAACTACCTGGTAGACCCGGTCACCGTCTGCTGTGGGCACAGCTTCTGTAGGCCCTGTCTCTGCCTTTCCTGGGAAGAAGCCCAAAGTCCTGCCAACTGCCCTGCATGCAGCGAACCATCACAGAAACAGGACTTCAAAACCAATATTCTTCTGAAGAATTTAGCGACCATCGCGAGAAAAGCCAGTCTCTGGCAATTCCTGAGCTCTGAGAAACAAATATGTGGGACCCACAGGGAAACAAAGAAGACGTTCTGTGATGTGGAAAAGAGTCTGCTCTGTTTGCTGTGCTCCAACTCTCAGGAGCATGGGGCTCACAAACACCATCCCATTGAAGGGGCAGCTGAGGAACACCGGGTAAGAGATGGCTCTGCGATCACCTGAAAGCTGGAGGGTGCCAGAGGTAAAGAGATTAGAAGGACGATGAGAATCATCGTGGTGATTACTCCATTCTTTACTGAGTGCCAGGTGCTGTTCTAGGTACCAGTGATGAAATTTTGAATAAAATATGCAATTCTACCTTCCTTCATAGAGCTTGTACCCAAACAGAGGGTGAATAAGTAAATGTCATTATTATTGACTCTACAGTTCAATGCTAAAGGCATTGAAAAGTTACCAAAACTACAAGTGCAAAGAAACGTATTTTGGAAATCTATTTAATATTACTGGACAAGCGAGTATGGGAATAGCACACTACAAAATCAGGGGGCTAGCATAGTGGGTTCTGAAGCAGGATGTTTCACTGAACATTAGCCAGGTTACAGGGAATCTTCACTCTTCAGTTCCCTAAACTGTTCTACATTCTGAAACCTCAGAATTGAAAAATATCAATTGAGGATGAACAGTGAAATTTTTTCCCCTCTCTAATGTATTTATATATTATATCCCTTGCCTGTGTATACCACTCAGAGTGTGGAATCTACGGTATTTGACTTTCTGTTGTTCAACCTCATAATTCTTTTGCAGGAGAAGCTCTTAAAGCAAATGAGGATTTTATGGAAAAAGATTCAAGAAAATCAGAGAAATCTAAATGAGGAGAGAAGAACAGCCTTCCTCTGGAGGGTAGGTTTGAGACTGAGTCCTCATGACCAGCTTGAGACAGGCATGCTGACAACATTTATATTAGCAACTTGAGTTGAAATTCTCATATGCCAGATTTTGTCATGTGTTTATTCATAGGCTGGAAAACAACCAGACTGTTCAATACAACGATTGTTCAGGTTTTTTGGAAATGTTTTTCAGATAAAGAAAAAAATAAATATAAATTCTGAAGGGCAAGTATGTGGTTAAAATTAATAAGTATTTCAGGCAGAGTTTTCTGAATAAGATGAATTATGTAATATTAATTACATAGTATATAATGAAAAATAAATGTATTTAATGGTGAACATGATGTTGTCCAGGGGGAAGAAATCAGGTGGGAACAGTAATTTAAGAAATGTGCCTGTGCTGGTGAAATCTGATAGCAAAGGACCCAGATGATGTCAGTTCAAGTAGGAGAAAATGTAACATGATGAATAGCTGAGGAGAAGGGATAAAAAATGACAGGGAGAGTGAGAGAACAACTATGTCAATATTGAGAGGAGAGACACAATGGAATGGAGATTCATGTTCTTAGAATGGCAGGGCAATACAGAGCCTATGGCTTTTGACGGAAGAAAGATAGGAGACAGAAAAGAGGTAGTCGGTTTGAGAGATGGGGGTTAAATTTTTTACTAAGATCCTTTTTGTGTGATGGCTTCTGATCCTAATTATAATACACTAACAACATTTCTACTAAGAGTGATTGTTTAGGCTGTGAAGTACAAAGATTTGATACTACAAACTAATTGAGTAACAAAGATTATATGTATTATTGATGACAATTTAACAATCATAAATTTTAGTTGTTTTCTAATGGTATTTCAGATTTGAGAGGACATATATTTAAACATTTAAATCTAAAGTGCTACTTATAGGTGTTCAGGAATTGATGAATTACATAAATTTTGAAGGAAGATCTTGCTTAACTCATCATACTGTTTGTAAATGATGGAAAATAAAAGAAGGAATGAGGAGATGAATTTGTGGGTTCTGTGAGGTGGAAGTAGCCTGGGTATGTAACCGACAAAATCCACGTCTCTACAGGGCCATGTGGTATTACGGGCACAGATGATCGGGGATGAGTATAGGAAGCTGCATCCAGTTCTCCATAAAGAAGAAAAACAACATTTACACAGATGAATAAGGAGTACCAAGAGATTTTTCAACAACTCCAGAGAAGTTGGATCAACATGGATCAAAAGAGTAAACACTTGAAAGAAATGTATCAGGAACTAATGGAAATGTGTCATAAACCAGATGTGGAGCTGCTCCACATAAGAACTGAGGGTGACCCTTGAGGCACTTTGTGTTAGCTGGCCTTTATATCTTTGCTTTCCATCGGGTACCAAATACATTATTTATTCGTCTCCTGCATTGATGATGGAGTCATTCCCATGGATTATAGAGATAAACTATAACTCCTAACCTAATAATGGAAAGAGAGCTTTATGGAATTGTGCAATTAGATTTCCATAGAACATTTTCTACCACACGTTTTCTCCTCTAGCACATTTCATTCAAACTCTGGAAGAAAAAAATTCATTTGAAAATTCAATTTTTGTCTCCATTGGATAATATGCAGAAATTAGGGAAAAACTAACATTTCCTTCTTCTCCCTTTTGGGAAGGCCTATGTTTGAAATGCTCCTGATTTGAGCCACATTATCCTATGGGGACTAGCACTGAAAAAGACCACTTTGTAGACAGCTGCAGCAATGTGCAGTCACTACTCACACCTTTCTCTCTCACTCAAATTCTGGGTCCTGAATTTATCAGAAATAGATTCTGTCAACAGGTCTTACTTGTATAATTGTTAGAGATGAGAATACATTTAAAAAGGTTGCAGTGATAGTATGTGGTAAATCTAAAGTTTTCAAAACCTTAAGACACATGGGCAGAATAACAACTTTTTTGTTTGTTTGTTTGTTTGTTTTGAGACAGAGTATGTCTCCCAGTCTTCTGTCACCCAGGCTGAAGTGCAGTGGCCCAATCTCAGCTTGCTGCAACGCCTGCCTCCTTGGTTCAAGCAATTCTCCTGCCTCAGCCTCCTGAGTAGCTGGAACTACAGGCATGCACCACCACATCCAGCTAATTTGTTTGTATTTTTAGTAGAGATGGGTTTTTGCCATGTTGTCCAGGCTAGTGTGGAACTCCTGACCTCAGGTGATCCACCCACCTTGGCCTCCCAAAGTGCTGGGATTACAGGTGTGAGCCACCTCATCCAACAAGAATAACAACTTTCTAAAGAAGTCATTTTTTCTTTCTCTCTCTCTCTCTACAGGATTTGGGAGACATGGTGGCAAGGTATGTTTTTGGTCATCCATGCAAGCTGGAACACAAAGCATGCTATGAAAAACATCAAGCTGTTTCCAACAAAGTGAAAACATAGTTTACTAACACCATAACACACCATGACATAATGTGTCAATGTGATTGTGTGTGTATGTGTGTGTACTCATGTGTTTGTGTGGTATGTTGAATGTTACCTATGCCTTTTGTCAGACATTAACCTTTTCTTACTTTTCCAAGTGACTCAGGAGGCTATGTTTTGAAGAGTTCCATGCAGAAGTTGCTAGAATACAATTGCCTGGTTTTAGGATTCAGAATCCTAATTAGAGATAAACTATTTGGTGGCAGATAGGGAGAGAGGCATTTATCTTTCAGTGGCAGTAGGTTAGAAATGGAGTGAATATTTAGAAATATTCCCTAAGAGCCACAAACCCATCCTAGGATTGTGAAGGTACATTACAATATCAGAAATGGCTTTGAATGAAGCATTTTCTGTTGGAATCTATTTCTTAAACACAGACATCAGAAACATAAACAACTCAACCTACTTCCTTGCAGGAGTGAGTCTGTGCTGCTGCACATGCCCCAGCCTGTCAATCCAGAGCTCACTGCAGGGCCCATCACTGGACTGGTGGACAGGTTCAAATGCTTCCGAGGTGAGTGTCGCACTCTTGGTGGGATCAACATGATATGCCTTCAATTATGGTTTTCTATGGGCAGTTTTCCAGTGTAATCATCTTTCATCTAGAATAAGAGACTAGTCTGTGAATAGGTATTTATATTTATAGTTTCACTATCATCAAAAAGACAAAACTAAATAAAAAATGGTGGAATCAGCCATATAACAAATTACTTAGAAAAGTAAAACATGCAGAAGGGCTCTTTAGGACTTAGAACCATTCATGTATGGTTCAACCATGATACAATTTCATGTATACAATTATTACATGAAGTATACAGAACTGAATTAGTTCAGAACATTTCAACTTCAAATTCAGTGCAGTTAATGGCTGATTTGAATGACAGTGTTTTTTTTAAATACATTTCAGGTGAAGTTTCATAGCATTTATAATTTTAATCATGTGCATTTAATCAACTAAAGCATACATGAGTATCTTATATAACAGCGCAAATACTGAGAATCTGTGAACCATAGAAATGTGATTTGGTGGTTGATGAGGCCTTAGATAGAACTCCAGGATAGATCATGATAAATCCAGCAGATAAAAGAAGTCTGTGCCTGAATCTGACATGAAAGTCAAATAATTCTTGCAAGGAATCTGCACTTTTCAGAAGGCAGATTCAGATTTTCTCTTTAAGTATGAATTTGCTAGCTTTAGTGACAGATTATAATATTTCTGGCAAAATGGTAACTTTTTATTTGGGTCTAGGAATGCTCCCCACCTCATCTCCTGTCCCCAGCCTCCTGCTCTGCCCTGACAGAGAAGAGGCAATGGAGGTTAATTTTATTGCTATGGATTTGGCTGCAGTGCAAGAGCTTCCAGTTTTTCAGTTGTTACGAAAGGTCGCTCAACTAGACATGGATGTGACCTTCCTCCCCTTTATACTTTTTGAGTTTATAGAAATTGTGATCATTGTAGTTTAACCAATTACTTGTGCAGATACCCTAACACCTTTGATTCCAACATTTTTCCAGACAGAAGTTTCTTTGTAATCTTGACCTGTGTATTCTAGTGAGAGTCTCTTTCTTATGTGAACATGAGAATTTATAAACTACTTTTCACTTGAACATTCTCTTTTTTCTACAGTGGAAATTACCTTCACTTGGGAAGTAACCAATCACAATATCAGGCTGTTTGAGGATGTGAGAAGTTTGATGCTTAGACGTGGATCTCTGAATTCTGACAGATCTGACTATTTTGCTGCATGGGGAACCCGGGTCTTCTTCTCTGGGAAACACTACTGGGAGCTGGATGTGGACAACTCTTGGGACTGGGCTCTGGGAGTCTGTAAGGACTCCTGGATAAGGAAGAATAGCACAATGGTTACATCTAAGGACATATTTCTTCTTTTGTGTGTGAAGGTGGATAATCGTTTCAGTCTCTTGACCACCTCCCCAATGTTTCCTCACTATGTAGAGAAACCTCTGGGCCGGGTTGGTGTGTTTCTTGATTTTGAAAGTGGAAGTGTGAGTTTTTTGAATGTCACCAGGAGTTCCCTCATATGGAGTTACTCAGCTGGCTCCTTAAATTTTCCTGTTAGGCCTTTCTTTTACACTGGCCACAGATGATCAGGATTAAGAAACCTGACTCTTTGGGAGCTCCATGTACAAGGGACCCCTTCACTGTTGATACAAAGAAATCATACTGTTCAGGTTTTAGTCTATTTTCGTGTCACTTCATTTTGTTGTTATTAAATAGAAAATATGTGAAATGCAAAACCTTTCTGTACATTTTCTTACAATTAAAATAATCTCCTATGGCCCATTTCCTAAAATATGTATTGTGATTTTCAAGTATTTGTGAATTGATTGGATGGAACTCTGGAAATATGTGGGTGTATGTTTCCAACTTAATGATCTCATGCAGGAACAAAATTTGCACATCATGGACAGACAGGATTTTGTACAATGCACTTGTAAGTGTGAAAGTTCCCTCCTATTAATACAGTAAATTCTACACCTCATCACTTTAGGGGGAAAAATGTACTTTACACAGAAGTTTTCACTGAATCTTTGGGCTAGAATAGGAATTTAACAGTCATGCATCCTATGACAACAAAATACATTCTGAGAAATGCATTATTAGGCAATTTTATCATTGTGTGAACATCAGAACACTCTACAAAAACCTACATAGAATATCCACCTACAGACATAGGCTAATGGTACAGCCTATCTCTTCTCTGAGAAGTTGCTGGCAATGTCTGAGCAAGAACCAAAAGGGTTTAACCCACATGGAATTCTGTAGCTGTTTATTAAAGCAAACACCATCACCCAGGGAAAAATAGAGAGATGAGCAGACTGTCTGTTTTAAATGTGTTTATACTTCCAATTCACACAGACTGTGAATTCTCATTGATAATCTAGAGACCTGAGACATAGCCATCACCTCATGTTACAGTGGAAACATATTAGTATCAGGGAAAAAAACAACTAACTAAATTAAGCCAAATCAAAAAACAAAACAAACATAACCCAGTTCTGATGAAAACCCAGTTTGTAGTGAGTCCATTGAGTCTGTCTACCCACCAAATGGTCATTTTCACGATCACTGATTAAATAATGGAAACAAACATTCTACTTCCAGTCCAGCAGATGATCCTGGCTGATGTCTGGGGTTCTTTGGTTGGGGCTGTTGCCTAGAATATATTCAAACGGCCTCTCCAGGTAGTCGCTTGGCCTTGCTCACAGCATGGTGGATAATTTTCCACAGTGAAGATTCCCATAGAGTCAGGAGAAGTCTATACTACCATTATGCTACAGAGTAAAACATCAGCTATAGTCACAACCCTACACAAAGTAAAGAGACTAGAACACACACAGCAGTAGCAGTCTTGAAGCTACATCATAGAAAGACAATGGGGATGGAATATATATTTTGGCACTTTTTAGAGAGAATGGGGGAGGAATATAACCTACTACACCTATTTTTCCTAAGAAGTGGACACTGAGGCTCTATATCCAGAGACTCAGGGTCCTGTAAAACATGAGATCCAACGAGCCCCTTATAGAAACACCATTCAAGTTCCAGATTCCTGTAAAAGGGCAATCAACAATTGACCACGTTAATATTCTTTTGGAAATTTTCTTCAAGATTTGGTATCAACTGGACAATCATTATGAACACAATACAGCAAAATCACTGAGGTAGATGCACACAATACTGGAGTAGAGAGGTGGAAGGGGTGGTCCATCTCCTTCAAGATGACCAGGAACAGACACAGTAATTCTAGGACACTGAGATAAAAAATGTCAGTGCATTCTTGTCAGGAACTCCCTTCTGATGTATATATGTCGCTGCCAACTATTCATGCAAGCCTTCTGAATGCCTTGTTTCTTCAGAACTTCCCAAGGTTTCTTGATATTAAGAGCCACTGACTGGGGTTCATAGTACACAGAATACCTTCAGCATAGAGGGTGACAAAGTCTTTCCCTCAAAAGCCAGAAGTTCAGAAACCTGTAGCTGAGTTATCCACTGGACCTTTCCAGTAAGCGTGGATTAAAGAGAGAGACATTTGTTTTAACCTGAGATAAAAGCTGTTTCCCCACATGTTTCTGAGTCACATCCTAAATATGGAGAGAGCTTGAGTCAACTTGGGACATGAGGAAGCAGCCAGGCTTCAGGTCCAAGATTGCAGACCTTGATAAGTGTGACTTTTGGGATTTAGGTCTAAGGACTTAAGCAAGATGGCTGGCTATTAACCCACAGCTGTCATAACCAAGGAATGACCAAAACTGGCAGCTCAGTGGCATGGCAGGACAGAATGACAAAGTCTTCACCTATCACCTTTGCAGTTGCTGGTGCCATGATTATAACTGGTTTGAATCCATTGTCTTTTTCAATTTCAAGTCTTCCAGTAGACTGCATAAATCCAATCCCATTATCTGCTAAACACTGATACAGCCCAGTATCTTCCACAATAACCCCACTGACTTTCAGTCAATTTCCTGCAATTAGATGTCATGGGGAAGGATGAATAGGCTGTGCAATATAAAACCAGTTATGGCTGGGAGGTGGGTTTCCATGAATATGACAGGTAACATGTACTGTGGCACCAGAGACACTATCTGATCCTGTAGTCCTTTAGAAATGGGAACATATTCAAGAACATTAACCATGTATGTTACATATTTCACATCTCCAGTCGTGTTTCCCATCATGCAGGAATAGTTTCCAGAGTCCACTGGGTCAATGCTATCTGTGGCAACATAAGAATACAACCTTCTCCAGTTGCTTCCTGGGGCAATATCCTGCTTGTCCTTTAGCCAACACACTTGAGGAGCTGATACCCCACTAACCACACACTCCAAGGTTAGAGGAATATGTGAAAAAAAAAAAACTAATACCTGTGAACAAGCAGGATGAAGAATGTCAAAATCATCTGAAGAAAGGTGACTCACAAGGAGCTTTTGGCCAATGGGTTCAACTTTTAATTCAGGTGTGACAGGATTATAAGCCACATATTTGTATGATTTCTTGTCCTTTAAGGATACATTCAAAATTTAAAGATGGAAGGATTTAGTAATTCTTTGTGGAATGCTTCAGCCACTTTCCCTGGATTTTAGAGCACACCTCAGCTTTGGGGTTACTCTCTGGTTCGCTGCAGCCAATGAAAACAGCACTTTTTTCTTCTGCTGTAATAACATGCTTTGTGGTGAAGCAAAATCACCAGGAACTGCTGTGGATACTGTTACAGGGCCACTTACAACAACATCGACCTATCGTTGAAAATGCATTGGTAGTAACTCAAAAGGGAGGAGTTAAGAGAAAAAAATTGTCAAAGTCCCCTGATGAATCTTAATATATTCCATGCTTCTCTTCTATTTTTTATATTATGCGACCTTGAGATATGAGTGGTCACAGGTTTAGCAGAACAACAGAGTTCTATAGGTCCACTAAGTTTCTGGACGGCAGAGAGTGGCTCAGAAATGAAATAAGGTACCATGTGTGAACTAACAGAAGAGCAGAGAATCATAAGAGTAACATACAGTGTCCATAAAAGGCCAAGATCTGGATGCAAGCACCAGATTACAGAAGCAGGCAGGGCAGACTTCCAGAGTAAAACCCAGGCCTTGGTTCATTTTCCAAAATACTGCAGTCCGGGTAATCAAACACATTCTTTAACCTTGACTCCTTCCTGTTTACTAAAGACTTTGATAAGGGACAGTCTTCACGTTGTCCACAGGGTGTCTCCCAATATGAGAGTAACAGCTGGCTTACATCTTCAGTGATTCAAGTCTGCAACGTGTATACACTTGTACTTGGGAGGGAAAGCAGAGAAGCCACTTTCTGTACCTAGCCTGGAGTTCACTTCAGTGCTATAAGCATCATCGCAGTCCTGCTTGTAACAAAGTCTGGTCTAGCAATCTGCCTTTGAGTTGAGCTTTTCTCTTACAAGATAAGCTGTTAAGTCATGCCTTGATTTCAGGTCTCTCCACGAGGCGAGCTAAGCAACTAGAGCTCCTGCGTGGCAGCCAGCTGGGAAAGCCATCCCTATGTCACACCCTCCCGCTTGCGGCAGCCGCTGTGGTGGCGGCTGGGATCTGAAAGGAGCGCCTCCAGGCCCGGCACAGGGCAGAGGAGGGTGTGGTGCTTCGCACGCCAGAGCAGAAGCGCTGGGTAGGGCAGGCAGGTGCGGGGTCCCAGGTCTTCTTGCACCGAGAGTCCTGAGCCAGGCACCCGGGCTCAGGGGAGGGTAAATGGCGGGGCAGAGTGACAGGACGTGCCCCTGCGGCTGTGCTTCTCTGGGCAGAAGCTTGAGGGCAGGTAACTCGGTGGGCGCAAGGCCTACCAGGAGCAGAAGAGGAGCAGGAGGAGCGATCCGGAGAAGACAGGCGAGACAGGCCCCCAAACCTAGAGACCGCCCCCAAGAGGTAGTTTTTTAACCCATCCCTCTCACCCTCAAGTAATCCAGAGTCTATGTTTCCCATACTGATGCCTATGTGTGTTCAGTGCTTAGCTCCCGCATGTAAGTAAGAATATATAGCATTTGGTTTTCTGATGCTGCATTAATTGGCTTAGCATTACAGCCTCCAGCTCCATCCACATTTCTGTAAAGGACATGATTTCATTCTTTTTTATGGCTGTGTAGTATTCCATGGTGTATATGTACCACATTTTATTTATACAGTGTGCCATTGATGGACACCTGGGTTGATTATGTCTTTGTTATTGTGAATACTGCTGCCATGAACATAGGAGTGCATGGGTCGCTTTAGTAGAATGATTTATTTTCTTTTGAGCATATACTAAGTAATGGGATAATTGGATCAAATGGTAGTTCTGTGTTAAGTTCTTTGAGAAATCTCCAGACTGCTTTCCATTGTGGGTGGACTAATTTACAGTTCCACCTGCAGTGTATAATAATCTTATGCTATCTTTAGTTTACAAAATTTCTGCTAGACTCAGCTCAGGGCTGCAGCCCTGACTGCAGCAGGTGTTGGGACTTCCCTAAGTAGATACTGTGCGCAGGTAAAGAGAGAGCTCAGATCCCAGGGTTGGGAGAAGAGAAGCAGAGGAAGGAGTGAAGGAGAGGACCACATTTGGATGCCCTGAGGAGGGCTGATAGGCAGATGTAAGGAAGGTGGCACTGTGCTAGTCACTGGTGACATCTTCCTAGTTCCAGAGTCTCCTGGAAAGCATGAAGCCTCACAATTCCCAAACATGCTGCCGTTCTGGAGGGCACAGGGCTACTATTCTTCCCAGCTTGACTCGCTTTTCTCCCAATAAACATGGGACTCTGAAGCCAGGAGTCAGAAAGAATTATCTTCTACCAATGCAAACTTTAAACCTTCAATTTGTGATTAAATCACACACACACATGTGCAGGCACACACACGAGTCTTTCTGTGTAATAAATTGTCCTTAGTTAACACTAGGCAGATCTGTGATCTGTGATCATCTCTACCCTCCTGGGCAACAAGAATAGTGAATTGATTGGTAAAATTTTTACTCCTGGAAAGTAGTGTAAAAATTGATTCCTAATAAATTTTGTAGTATGAAAATATACTATCACGAAGCAGACCCATGGTTAACAACTTTGTAAAACCAATATATCCCCTCGATAAAATACTTGATTGCTAATGTGTTGGCTGCTGGATTTTTCACAACAGAGAAACATCTTCAGAGTTCTTCTTCCCTGCTAAGAAAACATTTCTCTTTTGTCTCCTGGCCTCTATAAGTCTGAGGATCCCTTTGCTATGTCATCTGGTAACTTTTCATTTTATTTTTTTCTTTTATAGTTTTGGACCAGCCATGTCATATTTTCCTCCCATTCCTCCTTATAAAGCTATGAATTTTGTATATAAAAAAAAGAAAATGGCAAGAAGAGAGGACGAGGATATCAGTGAAGAGGATGTCATGCTGGACACTGTGTTGTTCTTGGCACACACTGCACACAATCCTCACTACAATCTGCAGGGTGGCTTTTATTCTCACATTTTTCTTTGATCTATCTAATAATGGGAGGGGAGAGTAACACTATCGGTATCCCTCCTCCAGTAAAATGCAGATTTTTTTTTTTAAGACAGGGTTTTGCTCTGTTGCCTAGGCTGGAGTGTAGTGGTGCAATCATAGTTCATTGTAACCCCGAACTTCTGAGCTCAAGGGATCCTCCAACATCTGCTCCCAAAGCACTAAAATTATTTGCTCAGCTATTGCCAAATCTGAGGACCAATTCTACCCTTATATATGCAAATTTTTTCCATAGTTTTACTTATACATTTAGTTAAACATTTTCCAAAATAAAACATCTTAAAGCTAAATAAAGTCCTATTTAATTTTCTATTATTTTATGTTACATTTTTAACTGCAAATCAATATGAGTTGCAGTTAAAAACGTAACATAAAATAATAGAAAATTAAATTAAACTGCAACTCAATATGATTTGCAGTTAAAATGTAACATAAAATAATAGAAAATTAAATATACTTATCTAAATAAACATTAAACAGAAACAATAAAATGTCCTTAAAAGAACAGAATTTCTATAATTTTCTTTAATTTTTAAACAACACCAGAATAAAACAGATCAACTTCACAATTTAACTGAAAACTGATTTACAAATTGTCTGAAAACACTAAGCAAAGCCACTAAAACTTTTTCCAGCCACAGATATGACAGCCAGCCTTGAACAGCTTTAGAGTAACCAGCACGTGCTTTGTCTATTCTCAGGTTAGAGCAGCAGGACCCTCAGCTGCCAACCAGTGGGACATGACAATGCCAAGAAGTCTGGGCCACAAACCAGGCCATTGCCCTGAACATTTGCTGTAGCTGCTTTCGAGCTAGAAGCCAAGGTTCCCAACACTACCCATGGGCAGAGGGCTTAGGTACCTGGTCAGTTACCTCTCTAACCCCTCTCACTCCTGCATCAAGCAAGGAAATAACCAGGAATCTCAATCACAGGAGGGCTGCTGTGTATAGATGTCTGTTTGTGGCAGGGGTTCAGGGTGTTCATGCTGCAGAAGACAAGCTGGAATCGCCCTCCACTCCCATATCTACCCAACCAAGGGCTCTGGCTCCTTTCATAAACCTGCCTCTAGTCTTCACCACCTTTCCCTTTTCCTATCCCCTCTCTAATTGCTGGTGAGACTGTGCTGAACCTGCCTGTCTGACTCCTGGACGTTACATCCCATTCTCTACGCCTCTATTCACCACCAAAATAACATGGTACTGGTATAAAAATAGGCATACAGACCAATGGAACAAAATAGAGAACCCAGAAATGAACCCAAATATTTACAGCCAACTGACCTTTGACAAAGCAAACAAAATTATAAAATGGGGAAAGGACACCCTATTCAACAAATGGTCCTGGGGTAATTGGCAAGTCACATGTAGGAGAATGAAACTGGATCCTCAACTTATACAAAAATCAACTCAAGATGAATCAAAGACTTAAATCTAAGACTTGGAACTACATAAATTCTAGAATATAACATTGGAAAAACCTTTCTAGATATTGGCTTAGGCAAGGATTTCATGACCAAGAACCCAAAAGCAAATGCAATAAAAACAAAGATAAATAGCTGGGACTTAACTAAAGAACTTTTGCATGGCAAAAAGAATGGTCAGCAGAGTAAACAGACAACCACACAGTGGGGGAAAATCTTCACAATCTATACATCTGTAAAAGGACTAATATCCAGAATCTACAATGAACTCAAACAAATTAGCAAGAAAGAAAACAAACAATCTTAACAAAAAGCGGGTTAAAGACATGAATAGACAATTTTCAAAAGAAGATAAACAGATGGCAAACAAACATAAGCAAAAAATGCTCAACATCACTAATAAGGAAAATGAAAATCAAAACCACAATGTGATACCACCTTACTCCTGCAAAAATGGCCATAATCAAAAAATTTTAAAAAAAGATGTTGGTGTGGATGCAGTAAAGAGGGAACACTTCTACACTGCTGGTGGGAATGTAAACTAGTACAACCACTATGGAAAACAGTGTGGAGATTACTTAAATAACTAAAATAGAACTACCATTTGATCAAGCAATCCCACCACTTGGTATCTACTCAGAGGAAAATAAGTCACTATAGGAAAAAGATATTTGTACACGCATGTTTATAGCAACACAATTTGCAACAGCAAAAATGTGGAACCAACCCAAATGCCCATCAGACAACAAGTGGATAAAGATATTGTGACATAGATAGATAGATAGATAGATAGATAGATAGATAGACAGACAGACAGAGGAAGGAGTTCTCAGCCATAAAAAGGAATGAATTTGGCATTTGTAGTGACCTGGATGAGATTGGAGACTGTTATTCTAAGTAAAGTAACTGAGGAATATAAAAACAAACATCGTATGCTCTAACTCATAAGTGGAAGCTAAGTTATGAGGATGCAAAGGCATGAGAATGACACAGTGCACTTTGGGGACTCAGGGGGAAAGGATGGGAAGGGGGTGAAGAATTAAAGAGCTGCAAATTGAATGCAATGTGTACTGCTCAGGTGATGGGTGCACCAAAATCTCACAACTCATGTAACCAAACACCACCTGTTCCCCAATAGCCTATGGAAATAAAAACATATTAAAAAAAAAACAAACTGTTCTCAAATTTTTCTCAGTCTGTAAAGAGGTAGATCCCCAGCAGGTGGTTTCATTGTGGTTCTTTCTGTTGGGGGCTGCAGGTAACTTGGAACCACTCAATTTACTTAAATCTGAGCTGTGTCCACTCACTATATTCTTCATTTGGTGCATAGATCATAGACCGCTTAAGACAGAGAAGGACCTTGTCACTCTGGATTAGCATAGTCCTGAGGTATCTGTCAAAATCTGATATCCAGAATTCCTTTAACTGAGCAATATCATACCTAGTAATCTTTCAGAGATAATTTCACACAGACAAGGGCATATACAAAAGAATGTATTTTGTAGCATTATTTTCAATAGCTAAATAAATAGGGTATAAACTGAATATTTTATGACATGAGTAATAACTTAATAAAAATACTATATACTACTCAACACCATTATATAAGTGAAGATATTAGCAAATATTGATGTAGCCTATTTTATCTTGTGTGTTTTTAATGAAATGATTTATTAACATTTTAGATCCAATGCATGCACCTGGCCACAATCACCACTATAGAACAATTCATACTACTGAAGAATATAAAATTACATATAAAAATGTACTGATATTAGGCACACAGTGAATAATCTAAGCAACCAAAATTTTAATTTATTAGCATTAAAATAAAAATATTAATTAAAATGTACATTGATTGAATTATGAATGACATTTTCAGGGCATTCTTTCCTTATGGGATGCTGCATAGTAAATCTAGAATAAAACCATATTTATATTTTTAAATACTTTTTAAATCAAAAGGCCTTATGCTGTTTTTGTAATATGTCAATCTGGCTAAATTACAAGAATGTAAGAGAGGGAAGCAGCCATTGTGTAGCCTAGACACATTTCTCCCAGTTACTCAAGCAAATACTAACCTAGGTTGCTACTGGGAAGAGATTTTGTAGATGCAATTTAAGTTCCCAATCTTGACTCTAATCTATGGAAATTATCTACTTGGATCTAATTTAATGGCTGGCTGTTAAAGGAAGTTTTAGGCATTCCTTGAATAAAACTGCAAACAGAAAAATTTCTACATTGCTCCTGACTGCCTGTGGACAATATCTTTGTCCTGTGCCAGTTACATTTCTGCTTGCTCCAGTTTTTTTGTTTGTTTGCTGCTTTTCCCAGAATGACTGCCTTACTGATCTCCAACTTGCATAATCAGTCTCCATAGTAATATGTCATTATTTTCTTTATTCTCTCTCCCTCCCTCCTACCAGTTCTGGCTCTCCAGTTGAACTCTGACTGATACAAGACTAATAGATTTATTTTCACTATTAAGATAGTTTTATATAATTTCTTCATTACTCTGCATATCATTCTTTGGCAGACTAAGCTAATCTCACTAATATAATCTATACATACACGGTTAGCTAATGCTTTATATTTGGGAGATTTAACTCTCATAAAGTTAATATATAGTAAACATTTTGTTAGCTAAGAGAAAACAATGGAGAGTATAAGAAAGACATATTAGAAACTTTCCAATTAACTCAGGTCAACACTATTGTGAGTTTTCCACTTCAGCTGGCTTTGCATTTTATAAACTTATTTCAAAAGTCATTTTCTTTAGTCAGCTCCAAATAGTAAAGAATCATATAACATAGAAAGTTATAGTCAACAAATTAAAATAAAAACAGGTTATTTTCACTTTACTAAATATTGTTTGAATTCCTTTTTTTTTTCTTCTTATATATGTCCAGATTTTAAGAGGCCATTTATTCTTAGGACTTCCAAATTCTTATTTCTTGCTCTATTTTCTTTTCTGAGTTGCAGATTCATAAAGCCACCTAGATATTTCCCAGACTTTTAATATAAATTACAGCCACTTCAAGTTCCTCACGTCCAAAAGAACCCATCAGATTTTGTTCTTGAAATGCCCTTATTCTCATCTTGTCTTCCTGGTTTCAGGAATCAGTATGACTATTTACCTCCTTATCCATACTGGAAAACTAAGATTTAGTTTAGACACTGTTTTCTTCCTCATCCTCTACATTCTATCAGGTCCTACATAGTGTTATTAAGTGATTAAACCTTAGATGTCTGTCAGGTATATTTTGTTCTTCACATATCTGATTTCTTCTTTCTTAATTCAAGCTTTTGTTATCTCTTGCAAATTTCTTCTAATTTTTAGACTTACTTCTGCCATTGGATTTAGTCTCACAAATTGTTTCTGAAAAACCACTTTCCATAGGCACTAGGTGGCCACCCACTGGATTCTCACTTGGTGCTGGTGCTTGTGCCTGCCAATGGGAGACTTACAGGCGGACCTGCCCAGTATGGCCCTCCCCATCTTGCCCCAACTGCCCCCAGAGCTGAGGAGGGAGCTGGGAACATTGTGTACTCCACGAATCAGCCCATTGCCTGGGGCTTCTCTTGGTAAACAAGGGTCAAGTATAAATCCAGCCATGTTGGTCAAAACCGACTCTAACACATAAGCACCACCTACTGGCTTGAAGGTCGAACTGCGCAGCCCAGTATAAAAAACCTGTGGACAGAAATGCCTACGACTGTACGAGAGAAGCTGAAAGACCAACCATAACCAGCATTCTCTACTGCATCAAGGGTCCTCAAACCCCTTGGCCTGTTAGGAACCCGGTCGTACAGCAGTGGGTGAGCAGCAGGTGAGCAAGCATTATCCTCTCAACTCCATCTCCTGTCAGATCAGCGGTGACATTAGATTCTCACAGGAGCTAGAACCCTATTGAGAACTGCGCATGCATCGGATCTATATGACGTTCTCTTTACGAGAATCTAACTCGTGATGATCTGAGGTGAAACAGTTTAATCCCGAAACCCATTCCCCTTCCCGCTTCCCAGGAAACCAGTCGCTGGTGCGAAAAAGGTTAAGGACCGCTGCTCTACAGTCATACTAAGAAGGAGGAAAAAGAGAAAGGGGGGCAGGGCGGGGAAAAAGAGAAAGAGGGCGGGGTGGGGGAGACACAAAAACAAACAAAAAGAAAGCCCAATAACATTATAGGAAAATTTAAAAATAACCTATCAGCACAAAAGTAATTACAAAAATTAGAGATGTCTAATCTTGGAAATAGGAGTCCATAATGAACTCCAGTCCAGCCAATTTAGCTTCAAAACCCATCTTTTAAAGACTGGCTGTCCTAACTGTCCAAAAAAAAAAAAAAAAAAGGGGGGGGTTGCAAGATAGGAATAAGCAATTTTTTTCTTCTTGGTGACTCATTTAACATGCACTTCATCAAGAATTTATTAAGTAGGGTGGATAATAGTTTTTCTTGGTGCAGAGAAAAAAGGTCATAAGGTTTTGTGGATTCTGACAATTGACAAATAAGCCTGAAGTATAATGGATTTTTCTGTGATAAAGCAGGGAAGTATCAGTAAGATTCAATAATAGATGGATGAATGGGTTTACATTCCGTCTAACCCAATACCACAGCAGAATTATATGAATGTAAGGAGAAAAACAATCAGTGTTTAGTTTTAGAAGATGTCTCTATTTCTCCATGAGGACAGACAACATAATTTAGAAAGACTGAAAATCGAGGGCAAGAAGAACTTTTAGTAACTTCATGTATATATATATATATATATATACACACACACACACATATATGTGTTTACATATGTGTATATGTATATGTTTATGTATACACACACACACAAGCACATATAAGACCAGAATGGCTCATAAGAGGGGTTTTTTTTTTTTGAGGCGGAGTCTTGCTCTGTCGCCCAGACTGGAGTGCAGTGGTGCGATCTCGGTTCACTGCAAGCTCCGCCTCCCGGGTTCACGCCATTCTCCTGCCTCAGCCTCCCCAGTAGCTGGGACTACAGGCGCCCGCCACCACCCCTGGCTAATTTTTTGTATTTTTAATAGAGATGGGGTTTCACCATGTTAGATAGGATGGTCTCGATCACCTGACAACATGATCCGCCCGCCTCGGCCTCCCAAAGTGCTGGGATTACAGGCGTGAGCCACCACACCCGGCCAAAAGGGGGTATCTTAAAAAGTAAATGCTCGACAAGCCAGACATGGAGTTGCTCCAGGTGAGAAAGGAGATTTAGGGTGTAAGGGTGCTGAACATTCACGTGCATGGAAATTATTTCTCTCAGATGAAATCCACATTCCCTCCAACTTAATCATTATTTGTTTCCAAAAACATACTTCTATAACTGTGGCTGCTTTATTGTTTCCCCTCAAAAAATTCTCTAGAAATCGTGCAGCTTACTTATACTTTATCCATGAACAAATGAATTTTGCGAATTGATGAAGGTACAAGGCCAAAGGAAAACTGGCCATTTAAATGAATAAAAATTTATTTAGGTTTTTGAAAATCCATAAAATAATATTTAGGTTAATATTTTGGTCATAGAAATATGAGGAAAGCTTGAGATTCTAACTACCTCCCTCCCTCCTCTATTTTCTCTTTAACTTTTATCACTAGATTTGTATCCCAGTCATCTTTGAGTCAGATATATTTAAGAATGAGAACTTGGAAATTGGTGGACAACTTATTCATGTTTATAACAGAGCACATTGACTTCTCAGATCTCCTTCCACCCTACTCACTCTGAGAAGATCCTTAGAAATAACAGTTCTTCAGAGATTTCCCCTCTGTCAATCTGCTCAGTTGGGAGTCTCTATTGTAAAGAAAATAGACAATGACTTCTCAAATATGAGGAAACTGAGGAAAGACTATTTTTCAAAATTGTCTCAAGTTCTTAGACAGGACTTAGTGAAAGAGGTGTCCTGTGAAGACCACTAAGCCTCCTGTTTTTGCCTTCACTGGCTTTTGGAGACATAGTGCGCAGTTGAGTCTGTCCCTGATTCCAGCAGATGCGCTTTCAGAGTTTTCACAAGAGCTACTGAAATGAGCTCATACATTATTAAAATATTAACTCAATTTTTTATGAATCTATTTTTTCCCTTCCTCTGATACAGAAATGTTTCCAGTATTCAGTAATTTTATTTGGCATGGTTTAAAAGAAAAGTTGCAAAAAAAAAAAAGCAAAAGCAAAATTCTACTAATCTATTCCAGGTTAATTTTTTAGTTCTAAAAATCCTATGCATATGTGAAAGTGCTAAGTTTTTTAAGTGTAACAGAGGCAATTACTTTAGTGAATGTAGAAATAGTGGGTGCAGGAATAGAAAAGTAGAGAAGGAGTCTAGATGAAAGAGACCCTATAAGCGTGAGGACAATTGGCTGCCAAGGGCAGCTCTATAAACCAATTTCACAGTCTCTACTTTGGCAAACAAAGAACATAAACTACTAGCCTTGAAAAATATCCCATTGTTCCGCACGGGGAGCATTGCAGTGGAGTCTGGTAAAAACTGTATACTAGAATTTTATTGCTGAATATTCTCAAGACATACGAGAGTCAGGGTCTTTAAAAATTACTGGTTGTTATAAGTAAAGAATAGACTCAATTCTGACTGAGAATTTTCATTTGATTTGAAAATTTGGGAGTCACAAATAAGAACTAATCTGGGAGAAACAAAGTGATGATATTGTAGTTTTCAAATTGTGGAATGAAATAAGATTTTGTTCAAGCATCTTAAATACATAATACTAGTGATTTTTTTGTAACTGGATAAATGTTAACTGCAAATTTTCCCTTATAAAAGTGAGGCAGTATAGCTGTAAGTGCCCTAGGCTGTGAACTCAGAGCTCAGAGCAGGGCCGATTTCTAGACTGATTAAAAAGTTCAACTGTTTTCTATGTAAGGGGCAGCCCATTCGCAGTATGCTCATAATCTAGTATTTTTTGTGAAATCATATGGACAACCTTTTTACTTTAATTACTGAATTTATTTTCAGAAATTAGTACATCATTTTGACTGTGCAGACTCTTTATAACTGCATACATCCTTGTAATCATATTGGCAAGATGGAGAATGAATCAGTATGAAACTTAAATAGATCTAGGCCCACAATTGATGACTTACATAATAGGCAAACAGAATGACAAAGTAAGGGAAAAATGAATAAATGGTGCACTGTTCAGAGTTCAGGTAAATTATTCAATGTTACTTATAAAATTCTATATTTATTCAGTATATTTAATTTTCAACTGCTAAGGGTAGATTTTTGGAGGAGTCTGTTGTACTGGTGTGCTGTTCTTTATATTACTTTTTACAATGGCCTATATTATTTGTATGATATAAAATTTGAATAAATATTAAAATTGTTTTTCAAAAACTAAAATAAAAACTAAGTAAGGAAGCAAAACATTTTAACTTACAGTATGAAGAGCTAATGTTAAATCAGAAAATTCAGGGTAGCCCAGTGTGAATTCAGAGAATCAGACAGACTAGAGGTTTAAAAAAATTATTTGTAAATAACACTTCTAAAATGTTCATATCTATATATTCACTTCAAAAAATAACGTAAGTGGACTTTCTTTTGTTTTCTAGGGAAGAACTTGAATAAATGGCAAATCTTCACATCCTTGGTAAATGATGTTTTTATTTAGAACTAAGAAATGTTTTTCTGGAAATTATTATTTAGAACTAACAAATGTTTTCAGCCATCTCTGATAGGTGAAGGGACTTAATGGCAGATAATTTATAGGGCATTTGGTTGTGAAAATTGAACTCAAAGATATTAGTCCTATATTTGATTTTTATTATTTGAATTTTCAGAAAATGGTTAATGTCTGTGGTTACGGATTTTTTTGTCCTTCAGATGTATTAGTAATCCTGTATTAAATAATTTAAACAGAATTGTCATTGGTCTCTTGATCTCATATTGCTCAGTTATATAATATCTTGAGAAGAAATACACTTTATACACCTTTCTGGAGAGATAAGATCCCATTATTCATGTATGTATATGTATGCATGTACCTTTTTTCTTTTTGCAATGAATGTTACTCTGTATCCTGACAAAGCTAATAGCCATATCCTCCTACTTGGAGATTTGCGAAGTGTGAATGTTGGACGTTATCCTCAAGATCTGCCATGTACAACTCCAAGATCTAAGTGTTTTCTTCAATGAGAATTCAGATGTTCTCAATGTCTCACTTTTGGCAGACATTACTTGGAGATGAGAGACTCTTGAAATTGGGCTTTTGGTGTCTGTAATTATGACTAGAAAGGGAAGAATAGGAATAATGAGATAAATGATGTAGAGATATTCTCTCCTTAGATTGTTAAAGAGAACTTTCACTACAATCTATTTACCACTTCCTCACTTTTATTTCAATATGTGCCACAGTCTTTCAGTCAGAAGAATTTCTAGTTAATGGAAGTGGAACTGTGAACTTTGTTAATATTGTTCAGTTTCCTTTTATATAGCACTCCTTCTCTTTGTCAGGCCTGTCTTTTACTGCAATCATTTCTGACCAGAAACAAATCAGGAAATTGTCCATCTACGGAGTAACAGAAGTACCTGAAAGAGCCCTTCTAGTGTGTGTGTCTTCTCACATAAGATGCATGGCTTATATTTGATTAAGTTCCTTCCAGTTTAATGAAAGCACATTTACTGTAATACTATTGGACATTTTTGGACATACTTATACTTTTTTTTTATTGAAACAGTCTTGCTCTGTTGGAGGCTGGAGTGTAGTTGCACAATCTCGGCTTACTGGAACCTCTGCCTTCTGTATTCAAGTGATTTTCAGGCCTCAGCCTCCCCAGTAGCTGGGATTACAGGTGAGCATCACCATGTCTGACTAATTGCTTTTTGTACTTTTAGTAGAGACAGGGTTTCAACATGTTGGCCAGGCTGGTCTCAAACTTCTGTCCTCGAGTGATCTGCCTGCCTCAGCCTCCCAAAGTGCTGGGATTACAAGTGTGAGCCACTGCACCTGGCCTATTTATACTTTTCAAAATGTGCTTGTATATAGTACTTATTCATTTTATGGAAATCATCACTCACGATGCATATCGTGTTGCTATTCTATGTGAAAAAGTGCTTATTAATCATTAGATTAAGGCAAATTAAAATCACAAGATGAACCAGTAATCACCCATAAGTGTGACCAGAATTTACTGAGAGATTTATTACCATGTATTGACAAAGATGCTGAACAAATGAAATTTCAGTGATACACAGTGGAATGTAAAGTTATACAACCACTTTGAAAACATTTTGGGAAATCTACATAAAGTATTCCTTATGACTACTCCTAAATATACATCCAACATATATACATTGTCTTTTTTTGTACAAATGGGGTCCCACTATGTTACCCAAGCTGATCTCAAATCCCTGGGCTCAAGCAATTTGCCTGCCTTGACCTCCCAAAGTACTGGAATTACAGGCTGCATTCATGTATTAATTAAAATATGTGTACAACAGTACAACATTCTTCATACCATTGCTGTTCATAGTATACTAAAATTGAAGTTAAAAAGTTTATCTCTAGTAGAATGCCCAAATAAATTGTGATATATTCATGCAAATAAATTTTTTGAAGCAAAGAAAAAGAATGAACTCTCACTACTTGCAACAAAATTAAAAAATATCAAACATCACTTTAAGAAACGAATCTGGACAAAACTTATTCTTAAAGAATATTTAATATTGAAGAATATTAAATATTAACAACAGACAAGTTCTATTCTATCTAAAGATTTTTCTTCTTTTTCCCCATTTTTTTCTTTACTTCTTTTCAATGTATCTAAACATTATGTCACACACAAAGACCTGGACCTTCCCTGTCTCTTCTTCCCTATCTCCGCACTGTAACAGAAGTCTAAACCACTGCAGGAAGATCGAGAAACATAGCTTCCCTTAAGGTACTGGTAAAAATTTGTTCCAGCTCATAGATGGGAACAAGGAACTAAAAGATGAGAAATAGCATAAATATGTGTTAGATTAAGACCTAGAACCGAAGGTAGAGCAAGATCACTGAGAAGATCCCATTCACAAGTCGCAGAGATACAGTATCTGCCTATAACAGAGGCTTAATCAGAACTGTTTCGTGTATCTGTGTGTATGTTTGTGTAGTTATTTAACCTGATCATAGAAAATACAATTTTTAAATAATATAGAATACTCTGTAAACCAAATAACCATAACCATAAATTAAAGGAAAATATTAGTAAATTCCACGGTGTTAAAATACACATAAGATCTATATTGATTATGATCTTAAGGTCTTTTATTCAATATATATGTGTGTGTTTGTGTGTGTGTGTGTGTATATGTATAAAAAGATTCCATATATATTAATGGCTTCTTTATCTATTTGATACTAAAAGTCCTATATAAATGTTTTCTATATTGAGTGTGTTTCTACCTAAGGTTTCTAGCATCTGTTTTAACTTTACAACTTTGGTTCCTATACATTTGGTATATAGCTATTTATAATTTATAATTTTTTATTGCAAATTTTGATAGCATTAAATTGTCACATTGAAAGTTGTTGGTTTAAATTCTACTTACTTTCTTATTAGATTCTCAGATCCTTCTTTCTTAATGTCTCCATCTTTCTAGCATAATTTTGTCCTCTTTACTTGCAGTCTTTCTGAATTATTTTACTTTAGGTGTCTTTTTTTGTATATAGGACATAGCTGGGAATTTTATTTGAGCTTATAAAAGTATTTTTTATCTTTTAATAGGTAAGTTAAGACCTTTCACATTTATTTTATAAATGGTGCATGAATTGAACATGTCTAATGTAACTAATAAGTACAAAAAAGATACTCGACATCATAGTAATTGAGAATATTTTAATTAAAACCACAATTACATGCCACTATAAGGTCAATACAACAGCTATAATAAAAAAACACAGACAATAATATTCATTGTTAAGGTTATGAAAAAAATGGGAATTTTAATGCATTCCAGGTAAACATGTAAAATAACACAGCCACTTTGAAAAATAGTTTGTTTTCTTAAAAAAATAAATAAATAAACATAAATGTACCAGAAAATCCAGGAATCCCTTTCCTCAGTATCTACCTAAAAGAAATAAAAATATGTTTATACAAAGACTTAAACTCATATATACATGATAGCATTATTTATGATAGCTAAAAAGGTAAAACAATCCAAATCTTGATCGACTCTTCAATGAACATCTGAATGTGAACTATTCGTACATTGAAAAGCTAATCAGAAAAATAATAAATAATGAAATACTGATTTATACTACAATATGGATAAATACTAGAAATATTATGCCAAATTAAAAGACATAGTAAAAACTACATATTGTACAATTCATAGATATGGAACATTCAGAGGCAGAACACTAGAAAGAGATAATTGATTTCTTGGAACTAGGGTAGAAGGTGAAATTAATTGTAAACCAGCACAAGGCACCCTTTTGGAGTAATGATAATGTTCAAAAACTAAATTATGGTGACAGTTGCAGAACACAATAAATATACTAAAATTTATTGAATGTTACATATGGGAGAATGTTACATGGGAGAATTTTATGGTATACAGATTATATCTCAATGAAGTTGTTGAAAGTACTGAGGAATATAAAAGTTATAAAATTGCCAAAGTACTTTTCAAAAAAGAATAAAATGAGAAGATTTACATTATCTGTATCCAAATGTGCTATAAGTATGTAGGGATCAAGAAGGTATATTGGTGTATGGTGAGATAAATAAATATGTACAACAATAAAACAGAATTAGAGTCCAGAGTAGATAACACATATATGGTCCATTGATTTTTGACAAAGGTGCTAAGATCATTCAAAAGATTCAAGGATAATCTTTTCCACAAATAGTACTTAAATTTTTGGAATTCGGGTGCAAAAAATATGAACTTCAAACTCACATTACACAGTACATAAAGCTGAAATTATGAAACTTCTAGAAGTAGTCTTACAAAAAAATTTAGTGACCTTGTGTTAGACAAGTATTTCTTACATGTGGCATCAAAAAAAGAAACATTAAAAATGACAAACTGGATTTATTAAAATTAAAAATGTTATTCTTCCAAGGAGACAATAAAATTAAGATATAAGCCATAGACTGGCAGAAATTATATTTGCAAAACATATATGTGATAAAGGATTTGTATCAAAAAGAACTCTTACAACTCAGCAAGTAGACAAACTATCCAATGAAATCATGGTACAACCTAAAAGACTTGAGCAGATGATTCACTAAAGAAGATACTTGGATGGAAACTAATGATAGTAAAAGATGCTCAAGCCCAGGTGTGGTGGCTCATGTCTATAATTATAGCACTTTGGGAGGCCAAGACAGGAGGATAACTTAGGGCCAGTGGTTCCAGACCAGCCTGGGCAACATGGAAAGACCACATCTCTGCAGACAATTTTTTTTTTTTCTTTTTTTTTTTTGAGACGGAGTCTCGCTCTGTCGCCCAGGCTGGAGTACAGTGGCCGGATCTCAGCTCACTGCAAGCTCCGCCTCCCGGGTTTACGCCATTCTCCTGCCTCAGCCTCCTGAGTAGCTGGGACTACAGGCTCCCGCCACCACGCCCGGCTAGTTTTTTTTGTATTTTTTAGTAGAGACGGGGTTTCACCATGTTAGCCAGGATGGTCTCGATCTCCCGACTTCGTGATCCGCCCGTCTCGGCCTCCCAAAGTGCCAGGATTACAGGCTTGAGCCACCGCGCCCGGCCTCTGCAGACAATTTTAAAAATTAGCTGGACATAGTGATGTGTGCCTGTAGTCCCAGCTACTTGGAAGGCTGAGGTGGTAGGATACCTTGAGCCCAGGAGTTTGAGGTCAGCTATGATGTTGCCACTGCACTCCAGCCTGGTTGACAGAAGGAGATCCTCTCTCAAAAAAAAAAAAAAAAAAAGATGCTCAACATCATTAATCACTAGTAATATATATGCAAATTAACCCACAATGAGCTATTACTACACACTAAAAAATAAAAAGGCCTATGTAATAAAGGTTGAAAATACTAAGCGTCAGTGAGGATGTAGAGGAATTAGAACTCTTATCAAGATGCTGGTGGCAATGTGAAATGGTATAGTCACTTTCAAAAGAAGTATTTTGACAAGTTCTGAAATGATGAAAAAATCCACTAAATAATTCAGTACTTCACCCCAAGTAGCTACCCACAATAAATGAAAGATATGTGGGCTGATTTGCATAGAAATATAAATCATAGTTGCTAAAACTGGGAGCAATTCAGATGCACATCATCTGGTGTTTGGATAAATAAAATGTGGTATATTCAAGGTATGAAAAGCCACTCAGCTGAAAAAGAACAGAGGATGGCCAAATAGATGCAGCCGGAAAGCTCCATTCCCACTGAGAGAGACCAAAATATTGAGTAAACCATATAGTTAACAGACACTATAAAGCAACTATACAATCAACTCTACAAAACAACCAGATGACAGGATCAAAATCTCACATATCAAAACAAATCCTAAATGTAAATGATCTAAACTCCACAATTAAAAGGCACAGAGTGGCAAGATGAATAAAAAGACAAGACCCAAGTGTATTTGTCTTGAGAGATCCATCTCACATATAATAACACCCACAGGCTCAAAGTAAAGGATGGAGAAAGATCTACCATGCAAATAAAAACGACAACAACAACAACAAAATGCGGGAGCATCTGTTCCTACATAAGATAAAAAAGACTTTAAAACAAAAACAATTAAGAAGATCATTACAAAATGATAAAGGTTCAGTTCAACAAGAAGGCTTAAGTACCATAGTACCATATCTATGTATCCTTTGTGTAATGATATTTCTCAACCTGTTCTGTCTTGCTAATTATGGCTATATTGCAGTATATTTTTGTTGGTTCTATAGCTTTTGATTTTAATAACTTTTTACATGTTTATTTAATTATTTACCTATTTCTTGAATATCTCTCATAGCATCAGACTGTTTCTTATTCCTGTAATGAATGAGAAGAACTGTCATTGACTTTCCCTTCTTGTAATTTATAAACTTGAAAAAAAGACCCAAATTCTATTAGGAGTTTTACAAAGGAAATGTATGAGCTGTTCTTGACATCTGAGACCTTATCTAGTTCAGAAAGCTGGGAACTGGTGAAGGGAAAGGGTTTATCCAGATGAAGGGAGGGAATAGAGAATTTTAGGCTGACACTGAGTTTTACATAAGGGCTATCTGGAAGGCAACTTGTCTGTGCTTTAATTTGACTCAGTTAGCTGGGTTTTCATGCTCATGTATTCTTTCACCTCCAGTAAGCTTTGATAACAAGTTAAAAGAGCATGCATCCTATACAATATAATAAAAGACATTACATCAATTCAAATAAAATAGAAATGACAAATGTATATACTGTACATTATTAACACTTTAAAAATGATACAATAAATATATATCCATGAGGTAAAATTAAGTAAAAGGTAATGAGATATGCCTGATTTTCCCCATTAAGAAAGTAACCAGAATAGGAGCTTCCTCTGCTATTAGAACTACCAAGGCCTTGGTCAGGTATTTGACCTGTCCCTGATTATTTAGATCCATGGCAAATGAAAGGTCTCAAAGGAAAATAGAAAATGCGAGACAGGAAACTACAAATGAGGGAACTTTGGGCAACATTAACAAAGCTCACTATCCCACATTCATAATCTAGGAACACCCCTAGCCAGCCTTGGGGCCTTGGAATATAGTGAGGTAACAGTGGGGAAGTAGATAAGAGGCTGAAATGGTCATCCACTTTAAGACACAGAAGTAGAAAGATACCCTCAGAGTCAAGTCGCATGTCATTCCTCTTTGTCCAGGCTTCTCTGCAAAGTCCTATAACCCAATTACAAGAGTCTTTCAAATCCACCTCCCAGTAATGTTTGCCAGAGGTGAGGATCTGAGCTCCCCATGAAGAAGTATACTGTGTGCTTGTTGGAGTGCAGGACATATCTGTATCATCAAGGCTGCATTGCAAATGCCTCAGGTCTTCGAAGAGAAGCTTGTGATTACTGCATATCTTATGATCCAAGGTGATATACACTGTAGCAAAATAAAACAGTGAATGCAAAAAAACAGTTTAAAAGTTTGGAGGTACAGGTGCAGAGGCAGTCTGGCAAATAGTTAACAACCAATCCCTGAAAACAAACAAACAAAAGCAACTGGTTTGTTTTGTTTATTAGGAATATTTCCATCTCACTAAGGCCAGTTTCAAGCTACCAACAATTTAATAATCAATCAAAAAATTCAAAACATTTAACAATTAGCTCTCATGAGTCAGTACTAACTGGCTCTGGCACACTGCTCTATCACAAGTGGCATACAGAGTATATCAGATGAATTATCGAGACAGTTCAGCAACAGCTTCTTGTTCATTTGCAGGGCAAATGAATCTTTAATCAAGCAACTAAGATGAAAGAAAATTTAGAGAAAACATAAAGACAGGATGTCAAGCTCTGATTTAATTTGTACTAGACCATTAAAAATTTGCCAGCTCATTCATAAGATGCCAAGAAAACATCAAAATGGCCCTTTATTTAAGCCTCCTTATTAACCAATTTTCACAAAATAAAATAAACATACTAAAAATAATAAACATATTAATTATACTTAAGATATGACATTATTATCATTAGTTCTAAACCATGACCAGTTTGCCTAAGATGGGAGGGCTTCACACTTGATCTTAGCCAAAAGACCAAGAAGTAATGAGGACTTCACAACTTAAGCAAGCAAAAGTGAAATAAACTAAAAATCTATATGTGCCTTTTTAAAAAGGTAGTTTCTCTCCCAGAATTTCTGGTTCGGACATCGTTAAATCAGAATTCTCTTCATCTCATCCCATGGCTGCCTCTCTTCTATCTGCCAGACTCCCCCTCCATTTCCATTTGTCTGTGTAGCCCTCTACACAGTGAAGGGATTTTCCTTCAGACTGCTTTGTGGTTGTACCTATTGTTTACAAACTTGTTTTTATGCTTTTGAGAATCCTGTGGTTTTTCAAATGTATTCCTTAAAACTTCAATCTTTCGGTGAATATTTGAATAACAACATTAAGATGTTTCTAAGAATCGGATCATGTAAATATAACCAGAGTTGAAATGCTTTGAAAGAATATGCAGTTTTATATGCTATACTGAAAAATTAATGCTTTATTTATAGCACTCCTCCAGGCCTTTAATTGTTTTTTTTTTTTTTTACTCACTTAAAATAATCATGTTATGCACTGTATTTCTTATTTGTTTATTTATTCCAGACTTCAGTTAGCTTTTCCTGAAAGTTTATTAACAGTTTTAAAATTGGTTAAAAAGGTTTCCATATTTGCCTGCTTGTTCACTGAAAACAATAATACAGAGAAGTGAATATAGACTGAAGTGAATATAGGCCACCCATATAAAAATACTTATGTTGGAAACATTAGTGCAGTTCACACTCTTACCTCTGAAGAAGTTAAGCCTTTCTGACATCCCAGTGATGGTCCATGCACTGAGCTGTGGGTTCACAGGTTGAGGCATGGCCAGCCTCAGAAACTCATTCCTGCAAAGAAAAATACCTACTTTTTACTACCAGTCCCAAAGGAATCATTAGCAATCCATAATAAGATGCTTGATCAGAATCCTCACAATTAGGTTGAAGAGTGTGACTTGAACTCAAGAACGAAGACATATTGCAATTGTAACTGTATTTTATGATGTGCTCTGCTGCTTTTAACATCTCTATGCCAGTAGAATATGTCATCTCAGTCATAATTATATCAGTTCTCAGCTTTGCAGCTTCCCTAGGTGAGCCATGCAGAGATCCTCATTTAATTTCTGAAATCTGATAGGTGTCAAATTTTTGGAGCATGCCACCTGCTACCTATGGAGCCTCAGCTCTATACTACATTCCTTCTTGGTGATGTTCCCTTTCTCCTATTTTCACCATCTTTCCATCTGCTACCTCTCTGAGATTATTTGCCTTTCCCATTGACAACCTGGAATAACCTTCAAATAATTAGGATGTAGAAAATTAGAGGCTGGAAAAATAGTTGTCTTATTGAAACTTCTACATTAGGTCTTGCAATTAAAACTGCTCCTATCCTTCACTTTCATCTGAAGTAGTCAATATATAAAGCCTGGATGATCTTTGAAAAGAAAGGAATAAATACAGACAGAAATTCCTCACTCAAAGTGTGGGTTGATCCCAGCAGAAACAGCCTGATTATTGTCACAATTACCAGGACTTGGAGAGAGGGGCAAACTCACCTTTTCATTATGTCTCCCAAATCCTATAAAGAGAGAGAAGATGGCTTAGTTTGCAGCACAATAGGGTTCTCTAGTCCAGTGCAATCTGAGGATATGAACTGAATTGGAAAACTTAATGTCTTCCACTTTCCTTCTTTGGGTAAAGGTAGTTTTCATTTTCTTTCTCTTTATAAATATGAAACCCAGTCTGATATCTACATTTTATAGTCTATAAAATTGCACTCTTGATGAAACATAGTCAGATGGACTGAGGTTGAACAAAGGGGAAGAGGAAGGGAAGACATGCTGCTGTACAAACATCTGTAACAAGATTGATAGAGGTCTCCACAAAGTTCTTACAAGGATGTGTGGGGCCCAAATCGAGGACTTCAAAACTAAAAGAGTAAATAAATGTCATAAATCTCACACTTTCACTTATTGACACATCCTTATACAAAATTGAGTCATGTATTCATGAGCTGCTCTGTTGCAACTACTAAGAATCAGTGGGTGTAGTAAGATAATTTTAGAAGAGAATTTTCTTGAATTTGTTACTAGAACCTTTCCAAATAGTTTTCCTTCTCCTCTATGGGACAAGAAAGAGTGAGACTGGGTCTACAGAGGAGCGAAATGTGCCACCATAAGGTCAGGAGAGGCAGAATCTGAATATTTAGAACCAGAAAAGTAATATAGATTAAAAAGCATATAGACTCTAGCAGATACGATTCCCAAGCAGGGTGGTGTTCAGCACCCTGACCTCCTTCAGTTTTTACCTGAGGCAGGTTCACATCTGCTTTACAGCTCATTTCCTTCAGTTTCTCAAACATTCCTCTCAGGAGTACACTCATCTTAGCCATTCTAGTTTGACTGATCTTGAGTTGCTGAAAAACTATCCTGCCTTCTCTTGCCAGGCCCTCTAAGTGCTTTTGCTCCTCTTCGCGGAGGTATTGACACACCTTAGGATATTCAGCGCTGATCATCATGCTCCGCAAATGTATAAAAACCTGTAGTGACATTGGGTTAATTAAATCACGGGTCTAAGTGGTTTTATTCTTTCCTTATCAGCTATTCTGCTTTGTTTCATGTTTTGTGCTATTCTACTAAATATAGTTTAATGTCTTTCCACTTCAAATACAGCATAAATCTTCCTTTCTTCCTCCTTCCCTTCCTCCCTTCCATTTCCATGCATTGCTCCACGTACTTTCCCTCAAACCTCCATATTTTCATTTTAAAAATAAATTAAGATCACACTGATGTTGTCTTATATAATGTTCTAACCTCGTCATCACTGTATCTAAATTGTATTCTATTTTTCTTAATACCCCTACTCATAACAATTTACTTCCTCAGGAAAATAGAGAACATAAGACATTGCTGCATCTTTCTAATTACCTCCATTTCCAAAACACTCGGTGTTTTTACCAGTCGTTGGCTATGCTTGCCTATTACCTAAGACTACTCATCTCTAGCCACCCCTTCTCTAGATTACTCTCTTATAATGTTCATTCTTTTCCTCTGCCTGTCTCTGTCTTCCTGTCTCTGTCCCTATTGTTTGCCTATTCTCTCCTTCTGGCTCCATTTCTCTGTCTCATTCTTTCTCTGGCCTGTCTTTGATTTTCTCTGTCTCTGTCTTTCTGTCACTGTGTCTTTATTTCCCCCATCTCTCTTTCACACAATTATATTATTTTTATTATTACTATTATTATTATTATTATTATTGAGACAAGGTGTCAGTCTGTCACCCAGGCTGGAATACAGTGGTACAGTCATGGCTCACTGCAGCCTTGAATTCCTGGACTCAGGAGATCCTCCCACCTCAGCCTCTTGAGTAGCTGCAACTTCAGACACATGCCGCCATGCCAGGCTACTCAATTACTTTTTGTTTTTTAATTTTGATTTTATTTATTTATTTATTTATTTAGTTTCAGACAGAGTCTTGCTCTGTCACCCAGGCTGGAGTGCAGTGACATGATCTCAACTCACTGCATCCTCTGCCTCCCGGATTCAAGTGATTCTCCTGCCTCAGCCTCCCGAGTAGCTGGGACTACAGGTGCACACCACCATGCCCAGCTAATTTTTTAGTTTTAGTAGAGACAGGATTTCACCATGTTGGCCAGGATGGTCTCAATCTCTTGACCTCATGATCCGCCCGCCTCGGCCTCCCAAAGTCCTGGGATTACAGGCATGAGCCACCGCGCCTGACCTCAATTAATTTTTCACACAATTTTTCCCTTCCTTCCACACCACCTTTAAACACATGCAAATTTCGCAAATTACTTTGGAAAAAAAATGAAAATATTCTTGTCCCAATTACCTCATCTAGCTTCTCTTGCTAAAACATTTCTATCCCTATCAAAGCTAAATTTATTGATCAAATGTGATCAAACTTGCTGTGCTCATGTGTGTGATTAATGACCCCTTTACTTCTATTCCCTACTCTTTCCTGAACCAAACATTACAACTTACCAAGAACTTCTTTTTTCTAAATTCAAGTATTATGCTTTAGTCCTAGAATTCACTTTCATTCTGCATTTGACACTATTTTCTACTTATTCTTTTTAACCATACCTTGTTTTTCCTGCCACAGAAAAATACATTCTTACAAAGCCACTGATTCGTTTCTTCTGTACCTTCTTATCCCTGAAAATGGGTTCTTCTTGGCCAACATAGATTCTACAAACCTGGATTCTTTGTACCCGTTCTGTTTTATTTTTCCCTGAAGCACTTCATGAACATTATTTATTATAAAGTTTACACGTTAATTTGTAGATTGAATTTCACCACTAGATTATAGTCTCCTAGGGTAAGTAATCTATTTCTTCTTTTGTCCACATCTGTATCATTTTGTTGGCCTAGAGCAGTGAGCAACATATGATAGGCCCTCGTGAGAATGCAGGACTCCTCAGAAAATCCATCTGAAATGATCAACATGATTTTGTTGTTCCCCTTTGGCATTCTCACAGTATCGTGTATCAATTATTATTATTCTCTACTAGTCCCTGTTTATATGACCCCTTCAGAAGTGCTTGAGATCTTTGAGAATAAAAATGTTGTTTGATTTACTTATTCAGTTTTAGGTACTTAATTAATATTTGTGAATGGATTATATAATCCTAAATTCTTAGCTAAGCGTTCACATTCTAGACCTGGCCATAATTACATTTATAGCCATATCTCTCATTGCTGCCTGACTCTTTTTCATGAACTGATCAAGAAGAGTTACTCACATGTCCAAATAATTTTACCACTTTTCTTTCAGCTTTCTTATTCCTAAAATCCTTCCAACATTATCATCAGTAAATTTCTGAATTTTACTAAAATATTAGCATCAGATTAATTTTCACCCAGAAGCTATTTTTTTTTTTAGCATTTCATGTCTGCTAAACTGCTGTAGAACCACATTTTTACCTTCATGCTAGTGATCTTACATGCCATTTTTAGCACATTTCTTATCACTACTGATGTATTATTGGTAGATACTGCTTTATTCAGAAAAATCGGGATATTTTTAGTTATATATTGGATTCAACATGAAATCTCACTGTAAAGGTTAAGTTATATTGTAGAGAAACACATGTAGGTCCTTTTTCTGATCATCCTATTCAGGGGACATATGGTTAACTCACCCACAATTCACATTTTCTATTCCAAACTGGTTCTGAGAGAAATGAGCTTACTGCTTACTTTCCATGTTCTGATTATGTTGGTCTCTCTGTTTAGATTTCTTTGATTTTTCTGTTTTTTTTTCCAGATGGACTTCATTTGAATCAGGAGTTTCTTCTGAAAAACAAAACTATACATCTGAGCACTAGAAAAGAAAATATAGCATATCTCAGGTACTTTCAAAAGAGGTATAGACATGGGACAAATAAAGAGTGCAGAATGCAGACATGCAGGGGCTTTTCTTGAGGGCACTGATTGTCAAGTCTGAGAGGCCAATGAAATCAAAGGTAGAATTCCCAAATTTGGAAAACAATACCCATTATCTTAGAAGTCTGGCACTGAAACTGATACAACTTCGTCAATTTTCAGAAGTAATTATTATTTTATATTTAATTTTAAAATGCTAGCCCTCAACTTCTCTACAGTACTGTTGGAGCATACTGACCAGTATTTATTAGAATTTTCTATAATAGATTCATTGCAATCATGACTGTGTTAGCCAATGACTATCATCGAAACTAGTGATTAATAGAGAGCTCCTTACACTGAAATACTAGAACCCTAATGCTCATCAACTTTATCATCATTCTTCTCCCTCAGCCCAAGAAAATTTAAATTTCAGGCGAGCAGGGATGTTTGGTTTCTTCAGTGCTTTATCTCAGTGTCTAGAACAGTGTCTAATTTATGCTCATCAGCAATTCTGTTTATTGCATAAAATTATTATTATTAATAATAATGATAAGCATATCTTTCCTTATTACCTGTAGGATTCAGGGTTCTTCACATTTCAAAGTGCAATCAGTAGCATTTACTTACCCTATAGTATTCATCAGCCTCCTTTGTCATATAGTGTTTGTGAGTAGCATGCCTTGGGGACTGAGAGCAGAGAAAACACAGCAGGCTCCTGTCAGTTTCACAGATGAGGTTCTTGATTTCCTGGTGTCTCCCACAGATCAGCATGGCAGAGCTTGATAACTGGCAGGGGACTGATTCTCTTGTAGGAATAGCTTGTTTCTCAGCAAAAATAATGCGTTTGAAGTACATTTGCTGTGATATTTCCCTGCACACAGGGCAGCAATTAGGAGTAAGTGTATCTTCCCACAAGAGGCAGAGACAGGGATTACAAAACCTGTGACCACAGCAAATCGTGACAGGGTCTGTCAAATAGTCTGTGCAGATCGAGCAGGTGAGCTCACTGGTAGAACACTGCGTGATAGCAGAAGCCATGTTTCTGAGAAAATAAAAGGAAAGTGTCATTCTTTCCCCCAAGGCATATGAAATGAGCTTAAGACCTTTTTTTTTACTAATTTGTTTATGCAGTGTAGCAGGACAGGCCTTATTTTCTGAATGACTAAAATAGGATGGAGAGGCACAAACAGTGCAACAGATTGATCACATGCCCTCTTTCTTGACAACCTTGGCCTATAGCACTATTTTCCAGTTCCCTAATAGAAATCCAATATTTTTTGTGTCTGTTATCTCTTCTACAAAAACATAAAAATCACAGGTCCTGGGCTCATCTGTAGCCACGGGCAGTAGGTCATTATTTTGTCCAAAGCTATCAAGATTTCCCCCTTTTTTTCTCTCTCTCTGATTGGTCATCATAAGACATGTATGCCAATTCTGGCCAAGGGAACAAGAAAGTAGACTTCGTAGGAGAATTCTGTAAAAGGTATTCTTGCTACAGAAGAGACACATGGAAGAAACAATTGCTTTTTCTGTCTCTGGACACTACTTGGATACAATATTTGCTTGTGTAACCATTTTGTGGACTCATAGTAAACTAATCTAAGACAAAAGTCAATACTCTAAGGAAAACAGAAAGGCGGAAAGAATCTGCATCTTTAATAATACAATAGAACACTAATTACATAATTCTGGAGAGGCCAACTAATGCAATAGAAGGAATGGTGGACAATCATCATTTTACAGATGCCATAAAAATAACTGAATCAGGCAAGAATCATTAATGGATCATAAAATAACTAAGTCATAGATTTTGTGAAAGAGCCTATTTACATATTATCAAAGTTCTACCCCACATGCCAGCTCTATCCACAGTGTTATTGAAGCATAATAGATAAGTGAAAGTGTATAATTTAATGTATACAAACAGGTAGATGACTAAGGACACAAAACACATCTGTAGTATTTTTGCCAAAAATATTTTACCAGCATATAACCGTGGGATGAAATTAGATAAATGCATTTGAAAAACACTATGCCAAAAATAAGGCCGGCCTATTAAAATAATTTTAATTTCTAAGGAGAAAATGTTTGGAAACAGCTATATAGTAAAGATAACTAAAAGAAATATAAAAATTAACTATGATGTAATTATAGTATCATCGATTTGTACCTGGTTTGAAAAAAGTAACAGCCAATTAGGACATTATGAGGATATTCAGGGATATAATAAAACCTAATAGGGTCTTATGGTTGCAGCTCAGAAATGGAGAAGGATGAAAATACTATTGCTGCCTCCCTGCAAGAAAAAAAGTGCAAGAGAAACTAAAGATTAATGAAGTTTAGTTTGTTTGTTTGTTTTGTAAACCATTAGAGAACAGAGGTAATAAGACATCTTAATCAGTTCTGGATAGAGATAGGTACAGCACTGAGAAAAACAGGACCCATGCATATGTTTATCTGGGCCAGATTCTACCAAAAGGCCATAAAAACAGAAGATAAACCAAATGGTTTTAATTTACTGCTAAAACCCAAAGCTGGGCTAGAGTGAGTGTGCAGAGACCCTTAGGGTCACAGACATAGAAGAATCCTCACCCAAGTGGCAGGCCTTTCCAACAGAAATGCCAAGAGGCTCTCACAGGGAAAACCAGGAAGAACCAAGGGAAATTTTCCCTTCTTGTGGCACTGGCTGGGAGGGAAAAATGGCAGCAAACACATGAAATCAACCTAAATATCTATCAATAATAGACTGGATCAAGAAAATATGGTACATACACACCGTGGAATACTATGCAGCCATGAAAAGGAATGAGACAATGTCCTTCACAGGGACATGGGTGAAGTTGAAAGTCATTATCCTCAGCAAACTGCGAGATACAGAAAACCAAACACCACATGTTCTCACTTGTAAGTGGAAGCTGAGTGATGAAAGCACATGAACACATGGTGGGGGACAACACACACTGAGGTCTGTCAAGGGTAGGGGGTGGAAGGAGGAAGAGCATCAGGAAGAACAGCTAATAAATGCTGGGCTTAATGCCTAGGTGATGGTAATCTGTGCAGCAAATCACCATGGCACACGTTTACCTACGTAACAAACCTGCACATCCTGCATATGTACTCCTGAACTTAAACGTTGAAGAAGGAAAACTACATTTTAAAACATCTTTTAATTCCTAGGAGTTTTGCTCACCATGCATTTTCCCCAAGCACTATATTAAAAGTGAAAGTGATTTCACACCAGATCTCTTTCTTTCAGTCTCTGCCTCTCTCAATACACATAAAAGCACCCTTTGCAGTGAATTTGATGATATTTTGTTTAATTTTCTTAATGTTTCTCCCACTGAAACACAACATTTAAAATAATTTATACCAACTATGTTAATGAATATTAACATAATAGTGACAAAGACTAGTTATGTATCATGAATTAAAATAATTTAATGTAATTTATTTTTATGCTATTTTTCATTTTGAAAGTTTTTTACAAGTAGCAAAAGTATATGTGCACAGTTGAATTGGGAGAATAAAAGTAAACAGGTATCGGTACAATATCTATAGGCTTTTGAATTAACAATAACAAAACTTTTTAACATAAAAAGTCCAGAACCTGTTAAGGCACTCAGGAGGGGTGGTTCCAGGTGCAGAGAGTGGTTCTCATTCCAGTTCTATTCCTTTAAAAGCTTTCTGAATAACCACTGCCACCATCAAGGTGACCACAAATGGGGCTTTTCAACATTAATATGCTTGTTGAATTCAGCTTCAATTTATTCTGAAACATAGGGAAGAGATGCGACTGGACCTTTGGTTAAAGGCTTTATTAAAGCCTCTTTGAAAACTACGGAGAAAGAAAAGCAAACAGTAACCAGAAGCCAGGTAGCCTAGTTCATGCAGCTCACTTTTCTCACCTTCCAGTTATTGCTTCTCCTCAAGGAACCTCCGTTGTCTTATCCTGCCTGCCCCACCACTCAGAACTGATGCGTTGTAGCTGCCCGCACTGTCCAGATCCAGGAAGAGGAGGAGATGGAAGAGGGCTAAAGTCTTCATTACCAGCTGTGCTTTGTTTCCTCTCTGAGAAGGCATCCTTCTTAGATTAACAGCCAGGCTGATGAGTTAGCCTAGTTGGTGCATCAGTATCACCTGAAAAGCTTCTGAGGCCACAGATTGCTGAGGCTTACTTCATTCAGTAGGTCTGGGCTGGGGCCAGAGAGTTTGAGTATTAGGCAACTTGCAAGAGGCTGCTGCTTGTCCCTGAACCATACTTTGAGAATCTCTGATTTACCCAATATTCATAAAAGATGATATGTTTAGGTCGTACAAGGATGGACAATTTTTAAAAATCTATTTGGAAAGCACAAAAATAGAAGTCCAGGATGTAAACTTGCCACTGTAGCTTCTTGTGGTTTGTGGTAGGTGAAAAGAATGGTAGGAAATGCATCCCCTTTTGCCCATACAACCACAGCACTGTGGGAAGGCTACAGTGCAGGATTCTTGCTTCTCAGGGTCTAGGAGCTCAAGGAACAAGATATAGACCCAATGTCCAGGGTCCCAGGCAGCCCTAGTTTTCAACAGTTCCCTTCCTTACCCCAACCTTACAACTAGTACGTAATCAGGAAATGGGGCCTTACTACAGGGGTTCACAATGTGTGGCTGTGAATACTTTTAGGGTGCATGAAGAATTGTCCTTCGAAATTTTATTATCACATGAGTATACACGAGATTTTCCCAGGGGCTACATGACACGTAATATCACAAAAGATTGAATGGAGAAGCAGATATGAGAATCCAGATGACTTCTATTAAGCCAGACATTAAAGGGATTTATAAACATGTAATCAAAGCCACTCTTTTATTTATTTTTATGGTTTTGGGAAGTATACTTACTTTTTACAGAAATATTATGTTACCAATTATGGTTTTATAATTGTTATTTTAAATTATTAATAAATAGATATTTATTTTTCTCGGCTTTAATTTCTAATATGGCATATCTTGACATTAAAAAACTCACATCAACAAGACCTTGTGGAGACTCTCAATTATTTTATCAGCTTAACTGAGGTATAATTTATGTACCATAAAATTTAGTTAATGTATGCAGTTTAATGACGTTAATAAATTGCTCTTAAATTCATTTTATGCACGATCACCATATCCACTTTTAAAACACTTTTGATCTTCCAAAAACATCTCTTCTCCCCTTTTATAGTCAATCTCTACTCACATCCCTGTCTTCAAGGCACCACTGCTCTGCTTTTTGTCTGTAAGATTTTTGTTTTTGTTGTTGCTATTTTTGTCATTGCTTTATAAAGAAGAGTCTCGCTATGTTGCCCATGCTGGTGTGCAGTGGCACTATCACAGCTCGCTGTAGCCTAAACCTCCTGGGCTCAAGCAGTCTTCCCTCCTCATCTTTCTGTATAGCTTGTACTTCAAGCAAACACCACCACACCCAGCTAGTTTTTAATTTTTTGTAGAGACAGGGTCTCACTCTGTATCCCAAGCTAGTCTCACACTCTTGGGCTCAAGTGATCCTCCCGCCTTGGCCTGCCAAACTGCTGGGATTACAGGTGTGAGGCACCCCACCTGACCTGTCTATAGGGTTTCGACTTTTAATAAATATTATGCATGTAATCATTCAATATACAATCCTTTGTGTCATTTAATATGTTTTAGAGATTCATCATGATTTTGTGTATATATGATTTGTTCTTTTTTTAATTTTAATTTTTTTATAATTTCAACTTTTATTTCAGATTCAAGGAGTAAATATGCAGGTTCTTTCCATGGGTATATTGCATGATGCTGAGATTTGGGGTACGAATGATTCCACCACACAGATAATGATCAATTTATGTATGTCTGAATCAGTGCCTGGAACTTTAAATAAACTCTTACAAATGTCTGTGGATTATATTATTTAAAATGAGCAGCCCTTAAAAATCCACTTTTACTAAAAACAGTTCATGAAATAGCCCCTTTGATAAAATATTTCTAAATTAACCCTTAAATTTTCTTACCTTTCCTTCTACAACCAACTCTACAGCCTTCCATCATGTCTACTCCATTGGATTGTTTAAGTCACCATCCACTTCAACATTGTTACGTACAATACCCTATCTCTAACCTCCTTTTAATCACTCTCTTTTCAATAATACTGTTGGTTACTTATTTCTTCTTGATTTCGTTTTATTCTTATAACTTCATATTCTGAAAACACTCATTTTTATTAGATTCTCAGACAAAATTTACATTCATCTGACTTCCCTCCTACCTCAGAGAACACCCTTTAGCAGACTTTTTGGAAGCCTCCATCTTCTCTGTTTCATATCCAACTATTAGACTGTCCAAGTGCTCAGTTTTGCTACCTTTCCCTCCTTGATTGTGCTCAAAATTAGTGTCGTATAGTCTGATGCTTTAATTAATACCTGATAACGTTACCCAAAGTTATACTTCACTGATGTATTCATCTATTCAATATTTACTCACTAAATGTGAGTGCAAGGCATTGTTCTAGATTCTAAACTGTTCAGTAAAAATTACAGGGGTCCTTGTTTTGGACTAAACTCCTGTGCTAGGCCCCAACAGAGCAGCCTAAAAACCAGAATGAAGTTTCCCACACTGAAGTTCTACATCATCAAACCAAAACTAAATTTTGGTTGTTGGGTTGATTTCTGAGTGTCCTATTAATATAAATCAGAAGATAAAGACGATGACAAGTAAATTCCCAAACAGGGTAGTTTCAGTCAGCATGATATTGAGGTTCTCTCAGTTTTAATGTTTACTAAAAAGATAACCTGAAGTATTCCAATATTAACCAAGCAGTTATTTTTCTATACTCTTTCTCCCTGTCCCTGCCTTACAAGCAACATAACTTTGAAATGACCAGCTTGGTTTCTATTCATTGTTTCTGCTTCTGCTTTCTTCAGCTCTGTATATAAAACCATGCTCTTCTCAGCTCATAAGAACACTTACTCTATTTTATGAAATAAAGTGTTGCCAACTTCTGGAATCACAGATAAAGCCAATTAGTATCTTTAAGTTAATGGTTATCATTTTGGTTTTTTAACAGAAACAAACAAATGTAATACATATTATAGAGTAGTAAACTATTATTTGGGCCCCAGATTCTTATATGCACTGGGATAGGTAATGGGCATTTCAAAAATCAGAACCCCCAACTTCCCTGACAAAACCTGCTTACCTTTTTCTAAATGTCAAAAAACCTAGGAAACATCTGGATTTCTCTTGTACTTTTACTTTCAATTTCAGGAAATTATCTTGCTAAAGGAGCATGTTCTAACCTAATGCAAGGAAGCTAAGAATCTTGATAAAAGGTTAGGGGAACTGCTAACTAGAATAACCAGTTTAGAGAAGGACATAAATGACCTGATGGAGCTGAATACACAGCATGAGAACTTTGTGAAGCATACAGAAGTATCAATAGCTGAATCAATCAAGCATATCAGAGATTGAAGATCAACATAATGAAATAAAATGTGAAGATAAGATTAGAGAAAAAAGAATAAAAGGGAATGAACAAAGCCTCCAATAAATATGGGACTATGTGAAAAGACCAAACCAATGTTTGATTGGTGTACCTGAAAGTAATGGGGAGAATATAACCAATTTGGAAAACACACTTCAGGATATTATTCAGGAGAACTTCCCCAACCCAGCAAGACAGGCCAACATTCAAATTCAGGAAATACAGAGAATACCACAAAGATACTCCTCAAGAAGAGCAGACCTAAGACACATAGTCATCAGATTTACCAAGGTTGAAATAAAGGAAAAAATGTTAAGGGCAGCAGAGAGAAAGTTCGGGTTACCCACAAAGGAAGCCCACCAGACTAACAGTGGATCTCTCTGCAGAAACTCTGCAAGCCAGAAGAGAGTGGAGGCCAATATTCAACATTCTCAAAGAAAAGAATTTTCAACCCAGAATTTCATACCCAGCCAAACTAAGCTTCATAAGTGAAGGAGAAATAAAATCCTATACAGACAAGCAAATGCTGAGGGATTTTGTGACCACCAGGTCTGCCTTTCAAAGAGCTCCTGAAGGAAGCACTAAATATGGAAAGGAAAAACCAGTGTCAGCCACTGCAAAACATGCCAAATTGTAAAGACCATCAACAATACGAAGAAACTGCATCAAGTAATGAGCAAAATAACTAGCTAGCATCACAATGACAGGATCAAATTTACACGTAACAATATTAACTTTAAATGTAAATGGTGTAAATACCTCAATTAAAAGACACAGACTGGCAAATTGGATAAAGAGTCAAGACCCATTGGTGTGCTGTATTCAGGAAACCCATCTCAAGTGCAAAGACACACATAGGCTCCAAATAAAGGGATGGAGAAAGATTTACCAAGCAAATGGAAAGCAAAAAATAGCAAGGGTTGCAATCCTAGTCTCTGATAAAACAGAGTTTAAGCTAACAAGATAAAAAAAGACAAAGAAGGGCATTACATAATGGTAAAGGGATCAATGCAACATGAAGAGCTAACTATCCTAAATATATATACACCCAATATAGGAGAACCCACATTCATAAAGCAAGTTCTTAGAGACCTAAAAGGAGACTTAGACTCCCCCACAAAAATAATGGAAGACTGTAAAACCCCACTGTCAATATTAGACAGATCAATGAGACAGAAAATTAACAAGGATATTCAGGACTTGAAATCCGTTCTGGACCAAGTGAACCTAAAAGACATCTACAGAACTCTCCACCCCAAATCAACAGAATATACATTCTTCTCAGTACTACATCACACTTATTCCAAATTGACCACATAATTGGATGTAAAACACTCCTCAGCAAATGCAGAAGAATGAAAGTCATTACAAACTGTGTCTCAGACCATAGTGCAATCAAATTAGAACTCAGAATTAAGAAACTCACTCAAAACCGCACAACTACATGGAAACTGAACAACCTGCTCCTGAATGACTACTGGGTAAATAACAAAATTAAGACAGAAATAAATAAATTCTTTGAAACCAGTGAGAACAAAGACACAACGTACCAGAATCTCTGGAAACAGCTAAAGCAGTGTTTAGAGGGAAATTTATAGCACTAATTGGCCATATGAGAAAGTGGAAAAGATCCAAAATTGATCTACACCCTAACATCACAATTAAAAGACCTAGAGAAGCAAGAGCAAACAAATTCAAAAGCGAGCAGAAGACAAGAAATAAGATCAGAGCAGAACTAAAAGAGATCGAGACATGAAAACCCCTTCAAAAAAATCAATGAATCCAAGAGCTGTTTTTTGAAAAGATTAACAAAGTAGATAGACTGCTAGCCAGACTAATAAAGAGGAAAAGAGAGAAGAATCAAATAGACACGATAAAAAATGATAAAGGGGATATCACCATTGATCCCACAGAAATACAAACTACCATCAGAGAATACTGTAAACACCTCTATGCAAATAAACTAGAAAATCTAGAAGAAATTGATAAATTCCTGGACACATACACCCCCCCAAGACTAAATCAGGAAGAAGTGGAATCCCTGAATAGACCCATAAAAAGTTCTGAACTTGAGGCAGTAATTAATAGCCTACCAACCAAAAAAAAAAGCCCAGGACCAGAAAGATTCACATCTGAATTCTACCAGAGGTATGAAGAGGAGTTGTTACCATTCCTTCTAAAACTATTCCAAACAATAGAAAAAGAGGGACTCCTCCCTAACTCATTTTATGAGGCCAACATCATCCTGATACCAAAACCTGGTAGATACACACACACACACACAAAGAAAATTTCAGGCCAAACATGAACATGAACATCAATGCGAAAATCCTCAATAAAATACTGGCAAACCAAATCCAGCAGCACACTAAAAGGCATATCCACCATGATCAAGTTGGTTTCATCCCTGGGATCCAAGTCTGGTTCAATACACGCAAATCAATAAACATAATATATCACATGCACAGAACCAATGACAAAAATTACATGATTATCTCAATAGATGCAGAAAAGGCTTTTGATAAAATTCAACACTTCTTCATGCTAAAAACACCCAATAAACTAGGTATTGTTGGAAGGTATTTCAAAATAATAAGAGCTATTTATGACAAACCCACAGACAATATCTTACTGAATGGGCAAAACTCGAAGCATTCCCTTTGAAAACCGGCACAAGGATGCCCTCTCTCATTCCTCCAATTCATCATAGTATTGGAAATTCTGGCCAGGGCAATCAGACAAAAGAAAGAAATAAAGGACATTCAAATAGGAAGACAGGAAGTAAAATTGTCCCTATTTGCAGATGAAGTGATTATATAGTTAGAAAACCCCATCGTCTCAGCCCAAAATCTCCTCAAGCTGATAAGCAACTTCAGCAAAGTCTCAGGATACAAAATCAATGTGCAAAAATCACTAACATTCCTATAAACCAATAATAGACAAACAGAGAGCCAAATCATGAGTAAACTCCCATTCACAATTGCTACAAAGAGAAAAAAATACCTGGGAATGCAACTTACAAGGGATGTGAAGGACCTCTTCAAGGAAAACGACAAACCACTGCTCAAGGAAATAAGAGAGGACACAAACAAATGAAAAAACATCCCATGCTCATGGATGGGAAAACTCAATATTGTGAAAATGGTCATACTGCCCAAAGTAATGTATAGATTCAATGCTATCGCCATCAAGCTACCATTGACTTTCTTAGTAACAGAAAGCTTTAATAATTTGTCCATAGCCATACTGTAAGTAAGTGGGAGAACTAGGGTTGGACCCCAAGCAGTCTGTCTCTAAAAACTCTGTTCCTGGTCAGGCGAGGTGACTCCCAACTGTAATCCCAGCACTTTGGGAGGTGGACGCAGTTGATCACCTGAGGTCAGGAGTTCGAGATCAGCCTGGCCAACCTAGTGAAACCCCGTCTCTATTAAAAATACAAAAAAATTATCTGGGCATGGCTGCAGGTGCCTGTAGTTCCAATTACTCAGGAGGCTGAGAGAGGAGAATCACTTGAACCCAGGAGGCAGAGGTTGCAGTGAGCCTAGATCGCGCCAATGCACTCCAGCCTGGGTGACAGAGAGACCCTGTCTCAAAACAAAAACAAAAACAAAACAATTGTGTTCCTGTCATTGCAATACCTCTTATGAATGACAGTGACATTAAATATGTTGCCAAAGTATGTTCCTAAGCCACCGAATTACATATAATAATTTGGGGGGATGCTTATTGCATGCTTGCAGAATCGATTGAAAGTTGACAAAGCTTTCAAGTATTATGTAGGTTTTGGTCCATTTTTTAGAATAGTTTTATTCACCTTATCCTACATCTACAATATTGTCCAACTCTCTAACAATGACATGACAAAAAGCCTGTTAGCATGCTCAGCCAAACCCTGTAACAAAGGCATTGTGGAAATCCTAGTATGCAGTGCAGCTTTTATTTTCAAAGCACAGAATGTCTCAGAAAGTCTCACATGCACGCTACTCTGATTACTCACAAAATGAGTGCCATCTATGGACTCTCCATACTGATAGAGATTGAAGCCAAAATAAAAAACAAGACTCAGTCTCTGAGGAGCTTATGGTCTAGTAAGGAATATAAGGGAAGGGGCAGTCATTCTGGAAGTATTCCTAGAAGAGATGACATGTAAGCTGAGACCTGAAGGATGAGGGTAGTCTTATCTTTTCTGGGGATAAAGCCTACATGGCAACTGTTGTCATAAGAAAATATTTTGGGACCTGGCATGGTGACTCCTGCCTGTAATCCCACCACTTTGGGAGGCCAAGGAGGGTTGATACTTTGAGCCGGGGAGTTCTTGACCAGCCTGGGATACTTGGTAAAACCCCATCTCTACAAAAAATACAAAAATTAGCCAGGCATGGTGGTGTACACCTGTAATCTCAGCTACTTGGGAGTCTGAGGCTGAAGAATCGCCTGAGCCGAGGAAGCAGAGGTTACACTGAGCTGGGATTGTACCATTGACTCCAGCCTGGGTGACAGTGAGACCCTGTATTTTAAAAAAAAAAAAAAAAGAAAGAAATTTCTTATCTTTTGCTGGGTTGATGCCCTTCTAATCCATCTAGGCCAGAATGCTTTCTGAAATGCAAATATGCCCATATCCCTATCCTGCTTAACCTTATTATGGGCTTTTGATAAACTACAGGAAAGTAGTTACACTCCTCTGGATGTCTTCTAAGCCTTATGTGTTGTTTTGGTGCTCAATGTATGGATTGTTCTTCCCACAAATCCCTTGGATTCTGATAACACTGAGTTCTTTGTATTTCTTTAACATGACACAATCTTCCATACTTGTTTTTTATCTTGAATAACATGATTACTTTGCCAGTGGGAATATAAATAAATAAAATCACTTTGAAACAGCTTGGCACTGTAAAATTGAAGATGCACAAACTTTACAACACAGACATTCAACCTATAGGTAGATACTGTCAGGAAAGAGATTCTCTTGAATATTTGCATTAGGATACATGTTCACAGAAACAAAACATATAAAACATTCCAAACATATACCAGCAGAAAATGAATAAATATAGTTTATTATTCACCAGTTATCCAACTTTGGGTTATCCACTCCAAACTCACTCTTGATTGTCTTCATAAATAGATCTGGGCCCATTAAATGGTTGTTCTTTGTCACGTGTTATGATGTTAAACTTCGTGAGTAGAAGGCATTGGAGAGATGTTCCAAGAAGGTGCTTTCCAATCTGCTTTCTGTGTGCACCTTGGCAAACTCTGGCAATGTAAATGACATCTCCAGCATCTGACACGGAGGGCATACAGGCCTACACCAGTGCCCAGATTCTGTGGCTGCTGCTCTGGCACCCACTTCCTGAAGTTCATGGTGGCCAGGAGAACCCAGTGGCCAAGGGCTTCTCCTGAAACTGTCCTTTGCCAAATTTGTAGTAAAGCCCCTCTGGCTTGACATTTCTTCATAAACAGCTTCACACAGTGGCCCAGAACACAAGTTTCTGGGGAGTTCTGAAGTATCAATTTGAAGCAGGTTCAAGGGCAACACCATAGGAACTTCTTAACATTGAGCGAGGCCACAGTGTGAGGGCACTCTTCATTGGCTGCTCCAAATTCACCATGGAGATAAGAGCAATTCCTTATATCTGCTCATCACATATTCTTGAGACCTCTCTTTACATATTACTAGGCAATATTTCATTGCTCCAATGCTGTAACAGTTAATAATTCTTTACATTAACTTTCCCTATTCACATTACTGTATGTTTTCTCTGTCTTGATGGACCCTGGATCTTACTCTCATGTGAATGAATGTTCTAGATCAACAAAATAAGGCAAACTATAGCCACAGTGATAATATATTTGAACCCTTAAAAGCCAATGAAAAAAATCAAGTACCTGAGAAATACACATGGTATGACTGTCTTTATAAAAAGTTCAAAAATGTATAATGCCAAAACATGTAAAGAATACAGCCATGTGTGGTACAATTATAAATAATGGAGGAAAGATAAATAAACATAAAATTCAAGAAAATGGAAAAGCATAACTGTCATTAGTACATGGGGCATCCAAAGATATTGGAAATGTTATATTCTTCATATGGCTATTAGGTTCACAAATGTTCATTTAATTACTATACATATATGTTATACTATAGCCTTTTATATACATTTAAAAAATAATTATTTCTTATACTATAGAGTGATTACATTTACTAAAAGTGTAATTTGATCCATTTCCCAACTGGTGTGCTGAGATAGTGATCTTCTCAGCCTTGGGTGACCAGGCAGGCCGTGAGGCCTCTGGCTTGGAATAGTCTTGTGCATATTCCCCGGTGTGCTCTATGACATACTGATGTTTTCTTATGTGTGAAATGACGTGAATAGATTAGACTTGATTACCTGATAATGCCAGATGCGAGTTTTACTGTATTATGCCATTCTCCTTAGATTTAATACTGAGTTAAATTTTTCCACTTCAGAATAACCTCTTATAATTATGAAATTCAATTTTTAATTTTTAATCCATAGGGACAAGACAAAAGAAACAATATAAACACACATATATAAACACCCACATAACTATATATAATATTCAACTTTATTTCAAATATACCAATTTTAAAATTTATCAATATACCCATTATGATTCTTTCTGAATGACATACCACACAAATTCAATATGGATTCTCTAAAGAATCCTCTTAGGCCACTTCACTCAAAGTCTCTGCAGCTGCTTGCACTGTGAAGGCTGCAATAGAAATCTGTCTCTTCACTTCTCCCCAGGCCTGGGAAGGGTCCACTTTGCTTTCAATATCAAACAGAGCATCATAAATTCCTGGGAATGACTCCCCTGCATACTTGTTGTGGCTGCTTGGAGCATAGATGACATGCCTGTTGATAAAATCGTTTGCTGTTTATTAGGTACCTAAATGACATACAAGAGAAACACAGGAGCACTCTGCAATTCCTGGATTGCATATTTCTATAACAATTTGAACAAGCCACTTGTCAACTGAACTTCCAAGTTCAATCATCTCTGAAGACTATTGTGTGAAATCTATAGTAATTAATTATATTTTTATTTCAAACAAATAACTTAAAGTGGTTCAGTGCTACAAAAGTAAAAATGATGATAGTAACCACAGCAATCATGTTTGGTATTGGTATTTAATGTTTACTTACAATTTTTCTAATGATTAGAAATAAACTCTACACAGTTGATATTAGTATTTCACAGAGGAGGAAACTGAGGTCTGAGAGATCAAGTAACTAAATGATTTGTCTCAAAACACATGACAAGTGCTGATTTTTTAATATATCATGCTACCTCCTACATTATAGCACAATTGTGATCATTACAGCCTTGTTTGTGATCAGCCAACCCTATATTGTGTTTGTCATTTTTAAAAAATCCACACTATCATGTTAGAATACTCAACATAGAGTTTGAAGAATCATCAAAAACAATTTTGTAATGTTCCACATGACCAAGGCAGAAAATGTTTTATAGAATGGGCTAAGAAGACATTTCATGTAATAGCCCATAGAAGAGAAGGACAAACTCCAAAGTAAAGAGGTAGATAAGGCCAGAAGCAGTAGCTTATGCCTGTAATCCCATGTATTAGGGAGGCCGAGGTGGGAGGATTGCTTGAGGCCAGGAGTTCTAGACAAGTCTGGGCAACATAGGGACACCCTGTCTCTACAAACCAAAGTACACATATTAGCTGGACATGGTGGCATGTGTCTGTTGTCCTAGCTTCCTGGGAGGCTGCTGTGGGAAGATTGCTTGAGCCCAAAAGTCTGAGGCTGCGGTGAGCTACAACTGCACAGCTGAACTCTAGCCTGGGAGACAGAGTGAGACCCTGTCTCTTAGGAAAAAAAAAAGGGAGTCTACGGCCATACCACCCTGAACGCGCCCGATCTCGTCTGATCTCGGAAGCTAAGCAGGGTCGGGCCTGGTTAGTACTTGGATGGAGAGGAAAAAAAAAGGGCGTGGGGGATGGATAAAAATATACTGCCATTGGCGATCCAGTCAACCTGTTTGAAGATGCTCTTACTACCAAGCCAGAACCTTTTATAATCCCTAGAAAGAAAGTTAGGGCCATTTCTGGCTGTCCAATGATCTATTTCATTCTGCAATATTTAGAAAATCAACCTGGGGACAGTCAATGTTTGGCAGGAAAAAATTCAACTGTCAGGATTTAGGAGGAAATAAAATCTCTAAATATCAACATTAGAGAAAAGAATAAATAAATATAAACTTATTGTATATATAATATATAGAGAGATGTTTGGGTTGTGTGTATACATAAGCAAAAATATATTTAAAATAGGAAAGGAGCTAAAATTATGCACACAAGAATATAACCATGATTTTATATTTTTCTGATAAAATTGGGGAGATTTTTATTTCCTGCTGTGGCTTTATGGATCTGCTATATTTTCTAAAATAAACATATATTCTATTATAATCAGAACAAAGATACTCAAAATAAAGATATGCAAAAATCATATTACATTATATGAAGAAATAATACCACTATAACTTCCTACACATATTTTGAAATTTTCCATTTGCTTGCAAGAAATCAACTACAATATCTTTCCACAATGAAAAAAATAAAAATAATTACAAGAAACAGTGATATTATAGAAAGGAGTCATATTTTCTTTTCTTACCTATAAAAAGGTCTGTCTGGTAACCCTAACGGATCAATAAATGCTCTTTCCAGAAACATGAGTTGATCATTCATCATTCTTAATAATATTGGGCTGAGAAAGAAAATGAATATAATTATAACTTCTTGAAAATATATTTCTATGCAGAAAATAAAAATTTCAGAACAAAACTGAATTTAGTTATCTCCAGGAATTGCTTCTAGGCCCACCCCCTACACCAAAATTTGTGCATACTAAAGTCCTGCAAGGAAGACACATGTATATGAAAAGTTGGCCCTCCTCCTCTGTGGAATTAACAGGGTGAGAATGAACAAACTATAAAAGAAATTAAATTGATCTCTTGGTATAATGATCCAGATTTAAGTCTAAAAGTTACTTAAAATTGTATCATTTCAAGTGATTTTCAGAATGGTTTAAGTACAGCATTCTTGGAGTGTGATATGACTTTCTGGATTAACTTGTTCTGCCTCAATGAGGAAATGTAGCTGTGTATGTGGAATCTGAAGCCACATCTGATCTCCCTTGGGTTAGCTGCCCCCAGTATAACTCTTACCACATGCTTAATCCCTCTTTGACATCTTAGTCTTCATATTGTTAAGACAATGAGATAGGCAATTATATAAAATAGAAAATGTTTACGGAACACATGGCTAGTAGTTTAAACGGAATGTAACAGTTGTTTTTTAAGTTTCTATAATTCTCTTACTTTATATTTTTCATTAGTTTCTCATTACATTATATTCCCATACATTATATTTCCATATTTAAAAATAACAAGAATAGTCGGTCCCCCATATATGTGGGTTTTAGTCCATCAATACTGTATTTTATTTTGTCTTCTTAAGAGATGGAGTCTTGTTCTGTTGCCCAGGCTGGTGTGCAGTGGCTTGATCATAGCTCAGTATAGTCTCAAACTCCTGGGCTCAAGCAATCCCCCTGCCTCAGCTTCCTGAGTACCTGGGATTACAGTGAATAATACTGAATTTTCCATCTGCATTTGCTTGCTAATGAAATCTATGGATAGAGAGGGCTCACTATATTAATGGAAAAAAGAATTCATGTATAAGTGGACCTGTGCAGTTCAAATCACTGTTGTTCAAATGTCAATTGCAAATTTTAACATTCTGTAATATGCAAATTAAGAACAATACAATACATAGCTATCACATTTTTAAAATCCTATAAAATACTGCTGAGGCTTATAAAAGCACAGAAACAGCCGTATGTGCCAATGGAAAAAATAATAGTGATTTTTATTTACATTGGCATAATAAGGCAAGATTTTCTTCACCTTAGGTATCCTAGTAATCTACTCACTGAAGTAATATCAATATTAAAATAAGATGACCTGCTAATGTTTAGTAAGATGCCTGGCAAATTAGAATTATTTACCAAGTGATAACTAACAATATTCCTTTCATTTTTAAAGCTAAACCTATTATGAACACAAGAGATGATGATTACTTCAGCCTTTTAACAATATTTAGATACCTCCTATGTATCAAACACTCCCTGCTTTTACAGAACTTACATTCCAAAAGGAGTGTTGAGGTTGTTTTGTAGTAAGAATGATTCAATATAATTGAAAGCTTATCAGCAAGCCCTGAATACTTCAACAATGAGTTACTGAATTTAATATACCAATTCTTTCATAATTTAATTAAGTAATGAGAAAAAATCATTACAATAAGAAAGCATAAATCATCTTGTTCATTAATTTCCCTCTTGCTTTTTATAATTTTGTTTTACTAACAGTTAGCATTTAGTGATCATTTCCTATGTGCCAATTACTGTTCTGAATGTTTATACAAAATGTGATTTTTAATTTTCAGAGAGATTCTGCAAAGTGGGCAGGGTAATAGCCCCATTTTGTAGATGAGATAACAAAGGATCATGAGTTAAATAACTTGCCTAAATTCACACTAGAAAGTTTTAGAGTGAAATAGGAGGTCGGTATTGTTCTTTCAACTGCACCTTGCTGACAAAAGGAAAACAGGAACAACTTAAATCCCCATAATTTGGATTTGAGCTATTTTTAATATTTATGTATTTAGCATCATGAATTCAGATTCTGTGATAGTATAAAGGTAAATTAAACACAGAATACCTGTTAGCAGCTCCCATAAACAGTTGAGACAATCGAATGAAGGATAATTTCAATAAGATGCTATGGGTTTCAGAATCAAATTCACAAAGCATTGCTACAAGTACAAAAACTCATGTGGCTACACACATGTAAATGCATGCATTTGCGCGTGCGCGCATGCACACACACACACACACACACACACTTCTCTTTCTCTGTATCCTGTGTCAACATCTTATATTCTTTGATGGGACAAGAAGTAATACAAGAAAAGCAGGATGAAGACATGTCTCTTCCTTAGATTTCAAAGTTTTGGTTGAGAAATTCAACATTCAGTTTAATTTACTTAGTTAGAATTTACTATTATTATGTGCAATGCACTGTGCAGGTGTTTCAGAATTTGTAAATACATAGGGAACAGAGTGGATCTTTACTATCATTTAGAGAAAATAAAACAACTGTAGAAATAATAAAGGAAGGGGAAGCTGAGTGTGCTAAACAACAAGTGTCCTAAACAAACCAGAATTCAAACCATAAGGCATTTTGTCAGAGGGAGAAAATATTTTTTCTTTTAAATACAAAAAGAAAACCAGTTTTATAGAATACATGGTGTTTGGGATCTCCTTAAAATGTATTTCTCATTGTTGACTTTTTTACCCACATACAAAAATTGTAAAGAATTGGAAAGAATAGGAAAACAATTCTTCCAATATTCCCTGAGGATAACATAATTATAATTATTAAAATAATTCCTTAAATTCCCTTTAAGTTTTTCCTATATTTGTTAAGTAAAAGTTAATCAAACTATATTTACAATTTTATAAACTTTCTGCTTACTTCATATTTTATTCTAAGTATCTTCTATTATATTGTATTTCTAATAATCCATTTTAAGTATTATAAAATGTTCACATTGGTGAATATCAAATTTTTTAGCAATTTCTCTTCTCTTAGGCATTAGGTTACTTTGAATTACTGGCTATTATAATTTTATACTTCAAATCTTTCTCCGGGCAGTCTTTCTTTTCCAAAACAGAGACTTTTTCCTAAGAAATAATTCAAGAAATGGAAAACCTATGTCAAAGCACAGGACTCTGTGACGGTTCTTGAACACATTAGCAATATGTATCTATCTTTTTCAAAAAAGCTAAAATAATTCATAATGCTATCAGAAAAGCATGGAGACCATATGCTTCAGTGTACCAGCTACAGCAGTGGGCACAACCAAGGTTTAAATTGGTATTAATGTGTTATAAAAGTAACGTCACATTACTTTCATTTGTATTTCTGAATTATGCATTAGTGAACTGCAATATTTTGCTATGTTTCTTTACAGGTGTTTCTTCGACAACATTTTTATAATTATTTGTCTTGTTTCTTACAGATATTTTCAGTTTGTTCTTTTGGACTATTTAAATTAATTTTCAAAAAATATTTTTATAATGTATATATTACTCTCCATTTTTGCTAGAAAATAAGTTTTCAACTTTCTTAACTTTTCTTTTGAATATTAATTTTCATATTCTGAACCATTTTAATGATCTCAAATATGATTGCATCATTTCCCCACTGCTTCTAAACTTGGCATCTGTCTTTCAAGAAATTTCCATTTTTACTAAAAAATTCTTTACAGCTGTTGTTTATGTGAGCATACAATGTGACATGCGATTCTGAGTTTAATTTTATAGCAGGTACTAACATAGTTTATACAATGTTATGATTGACTAATCTTTCCCAATTGATTTTTGCTGTATCGTTTATTACTAATACTTCCTTATATATCACTGAGCCTATTTCTACATCATCTACTCTGATCTTTTTATGTATCCTTACATCAGCTCCTAGGGATTTGATATTTACATCATGATACTATATTTAATACACATATCTGTGCCCTCAAAATTCTACTTTAAAAAAATTACCTTAGTATTCTCACCAAGTATTTTTCCTGCCATCTTAAAATTTTGTTCAAATTGTGTTGTACTTGTGTAATCTTACACAGAATTAATCCTAAATGTTTAACATTTCCAAAATTAATGACTTCACAATATTTGCTATTCTGGATAAATAGAATTTTGCCAGATGGAAGTGGAAATAAGGAGCTCTTTGTGGAGGTAATGAAATAAAAAAAAGAGGCAGAAAGAAATCATGCTTTGAAAATTAAATAGTCTGGCTGAGTTATGATGTACAGATACTGAAAAAACAAGAAATAAAACTGGAAACAGCTGGGGTCACACAGTGAAGGCCCTTCATTGTTAAGCAGAGTGTGTTGTAACTGATCAAATGGCAGGAAGGAGGGACTGACATTTCTCAGCAGCACAATTGCCACTCCAAATGTCAAAAGTAGGTCTTTTGAGTAGGGCAGCCCTACATAGGATGTGCTAGAGTGGAAAGACAGAAAGCAGCAGGAAATGGCACTTGTCTACCTATGTAACAAGCTGCACGTTCTGTACATGTATCCCAGAACTTAAAGTAAAACAAATTTAAAAAACAGAAAACAGCAAGAAATTCCCAAAGCTAGTTCAGCAACAGCGATGTTAGTTTCCTTTTAAATATATATATGTGTGTGTAGATATAGACACAGATATAGATAGATATAGATACAGAACGTACTTGCTTTTATCAAAGTCCTGGAGTCTCTCACTGAATTTGGAAGCAATTTCTGTAAAATTCTTTACTGCAGAAAAAAGTGAATCTGAAATAGAAATTGGGATCATCAAATGCTTAAAGAACGTAATTTCTAATGGCATTGTTCTATAGTTCAAGAAAAGGAACAATATAGAAGCCATCATCTTTTGTGTTTTACAGGGTATTTATATTTTTATATTATAAGATGTGAGCATCCATAAAATGAAAAACACATTTATAGACATAAGCAGAATATTGGATCACTTGAAATAGCAATCAATAATAAATGACCTAAGATAGCCCATTATGTTTTGGAGATTAACAGAACCATACAGATGAGGAATTTGAAAAAGGAATGGTAACATACCAAATGATACACTGTATGTCTTCATTTCCTGTGGATGATTCATAGAAATATTATAAATTTTGTCAGCATACTTTCTTAAAACCACAGCATAATCTCGACAATCAAAAGGGAGCACTATGGAATTGGCTAGTTCAAACACCATTCCTCCTCGAACCTGGGCCACAGTGAGGTGATATTTAAACATTGGATCATAAAACTTTTCCACCAACTCATATGTTTCGTAGACACTGTGATACAGTGGATAGCTGCTGAATTTGTTTGTTTCCTACAGAAAAAATAACAAAACATGTCTCTTATAGGATAGCGTACAATAAAATGATTAGCACCATATTTACTATTAGTATTAGTAAGATTGGTCAGTGATGGATCAAGGAAAGTACTTAAGCATCTCAATAAGCTACTTACTAAACAGCTAATATTATGATACGTAAACACACTCCAGGCTTGTACCAATTAAAATATGTGTATATGATATAACAAATACTATTTAAAAAATATTTCAAAGGGACCAAACAGGCTTGCCTCTAAGAATGCAGAAGATTGCATTCTTAGAATCTGAAAAAACAAGACAAGACAATCTTGCATTTGGGTAAAAATAAGAGAAATTGTTAAAGGCAAGTAAATAAGTATTACACAATATTATATAGGAGAAGACACTAAATTGTTTAATCACTAAAATTCCATGGATAAATGATTGTCTGACAAACAGTGTGCTGAAGGCTAGAGAGTCTAAGTGGTGAGGAGTGCAGTAGTGGATCTAAAGTCTCACTAAGGAGAGAGAAGGGAGGCCCAGACAGGTGTCAGGAAAACCAAAAGTATAGGTAGAAGGAACGACTTTTCAAATTGTGAATTGCTGGTTTATCACTTTCGACCATTAAGATGTTTATTTTTTATTATTAATGTAAAAGAACATTTTATGTACTGATGTGCTGAAGAGACTGGGATTCTGGAATTACCCTGCCAGGGTTTGAATCTTGGCTTCAGGACTTACTACCAAAAACTTTAGGTGGTCATCTGACTTTCTTTGTTGTAATGTTTTTCATAGTAAAATGTAGACAATATTAACATTTATCCTCACTATCAGCTCCCATATAACTCTGCCTAACTTCCTACCTCACAGACAGGAGATTGAAGATTTTCCATCTGGGAAGAATAGCCTGTGAGGAAAGACTTATAGAAATTTAATGTCAACTCTAAATCGCCAAATGTCTTTTCTGTATTTAGAATTGAGCTAAATCTCTTATTATTGCAATATTCTTATTGGAACAGTTTTGAATGAACTCTTCCTTACCATTTTTATAAGTGTGAGAATGATTTTTCTTTATAACATAAAATTTAAAAATGAAGACGTATCAGGATTAAAATATTACTTATAAATATGGACATATCATAAAAGCTGACAAAGGTTTCATCTGATTAACAGAAATCAGGGATGGTATGAATATGAAATGGAAATAAGAAACAATTGTTTTTAATTATAAAACAGTGTTCTTATAAAACTACTTGACATTTTATAAACTATGTACCCATTTTACTTTGAAGAAAATGAAAACTATATGTATGTGTGTATGTGTGTATATATATATATATATATATATAAAATCTACAACAGAAGAAAAGGAATCATGACTTTTACACGTTCAAAGTGTATTATACTGATATGGTTTGGCTCTGTGTCCCCACCCAAATCTCAACTTGAATTATGATAATCCCCACGTGTCATGGGAGAGACCTGGTGGGAGGTAACCGAATCATGGGGGAGACGTTTTCCTGCCCTGCTCGCCTGACAGTGAATAAGTCTCATGCGATCTAATGGTTTTATAAAGGGAAGTTCCCCTGCACCTGCTCTCTTGTCTGCTGCCATGTAACATGTAACTTTGCTCCTCATTCGCCTTCAGCCATGATTGTGGGACCTCCCCAGCCATATGAAACTGTAAGTCAATTAAACATATTTCCCTTGTAAATGACCCAGTCTCGGGTATGTCTTTATTAGGAGCAGGAGAACAGACTAATATATATAGTCTGTTCTTTCTTAAACAAATTTTTCATTTGTTTAATGACGTTATTTGTTTAATAATTAGAGATATAGTAAGAGATGGAAATTCAAATACACTGATTAATTTTGAATGATAATGGGGAGATACTGATTAATTTTGAATAAGGAGGAGGGTGAAATCAAAGACAATTCCTACATTTTCAACTTAAATGACTGAGTGAATGCAGTGCCACCAAATGAAACAGAAAATATGTTTAAGGGAGTACACGGAAGTTCACATTTGCAGACATGAGTATTGATACCAACTGACACTTGAATTTAGGGTAGGAATACTAGATACAGAGTTATCCTATGTAGTAGCGATACTGTCAACCACTGAGACTTCTCTTTGCTTTCAACTAACGTTTGAGTCACTTTTTGGAGTCAGAATTATTTGTTTAGTTACAACATATTCATAAATAATCTTGAATAATTTAGATTCACTTACCCAATTTTTAGTATACCGTGCTCTGCCTGAGGCAATTCCAAGTCGTTGGAAGAACACCTCAAAATCATTTCCAGATCCCAATTTGCTTATCCTTTTAGAGATAAAACAACATAATTATTTCAAAGTAATTTGTTCATTAAGTACAGATTACATGTTCATTAAACTAAACTCCATTCTATTATAAATGTAATTTTAAACATACAGATTTAGACATGCAGCAAAAACATGAAAAGAATATTAATTTTCATCACAAAATATCTCCTTCTATGAGACTATTTTGTGTAGGAATGACTATTTTATGTCACATTTTGTTAAAGGTTTCTGAATTTGGAAAACGTTTTCCTTAAGATTATTTCATTCCATTTATCATCTTTATCTGTTGTACATAAGAGAGTGAAAAGCAAATATTTTTCAGATAATTTGGACATAAATTTGCCCTTTATGATATAAATAATTTGTGCTGTTAACATCGATAAACTCAGAGTACTGAGATATTTATTCTTCTTCCCTTGCTTGTGAAGATACAACCAATGTTGAAGTGATGCTTGCATTTTTATTACAGTAAGAAAAATATTTGTTAACTATATGATATTCAGAAAAAGAATAATTACAAGGTGATGAGGTGACAGAAAAAATGAGAATTACTTTTCACCATTATGTCTATCAGGGGTTGAGCATCCCTTATCCAAAAATCCAAAATCTGTATCAAAATAGCTCATGCACCCCAAAAATATATACACCTACTACATACTCACAAAAATTAAAGATAAGAAAATTTTTTAAAATGCTGCAAAATCCAAAAGTTTTTAAGCACCTACACGACACTGAAAGGAAATGCTAACTGAAGCATTTCAGATTACGAATTTTCAGATTAGGGATGTTCAACCAGTAAGTATAATGCAAATATTCCAAAATCTTAAAAAAAAATCCAAAGTCCAAAATACTTCTCATCCCACACATTTCATATAAGAAATGACCAATCTATATAATCTGTTGAAATGTTCCATATGTATATATTACATATTCTAAAGACAAATCACGTTTTGATGTCCTGCAGATTTAACTACAAAACACACAGTAAATTTTATTTGTGAACCAAAGGAATGCTTTTCCTTTATCAGATTTTAGACCATTTTTAAAGTTAATTTTTCATTCATAGTTGAAAGAAAATACGCTTTTATTTTCAAAACAATCCCACACTGAATTCAGTGGAAATTTCATTCATTTGTTTACCTGGGCATGCCACTGAATTCAGGGGAAGGACTTTTTTCAGTCCAACTTTCATAAAGAGATTTGCCTTCAAAGCCTTCATCAGGGCTTTCCAGCTACACAAATTAAAAGAAAAAAAGAGAATACTTGTAAATCAGATATATTAAAAACTAGATATCCATTAACCAGAAGTGAATAAGCCACAATTCAGCAAAAACAAGGGATGCTATCCATACATTAGCAGTCATCAAGAATTATAAGTTTCTGACAAATGGGAAAATACTCATGTTATTATATATAGGTGAACTATATTATAAAAATAAATGTATGAAGTGCATAGCATAAACATGCTACACCAAATTCATACCAAGCCACTGTCTTTAGATGAATGGCATAGTGTATGATCTTTTTGTCTATTTTTCTGAATTAAAAGATACTACAATCAAAACAATTTATCCTCTCACAACAAAGAAAATAAAAAGAAGCAAGCTGGTTAAGGGAAAGTATTCAATTTAATATTGTTTCCTGCCAGTAGAGTTGCCAAAGTTATTCAATAATATATAATAAACTGCAATGTCTGTTCTTGTACCAGTACCATGCTGTTTTGGTTACTGTAGCCTTATAGTATAGTTTGATGTCTCCAGCTTTTTGTTCTTTTTGTTTAGGATGGCCTTGGTTATATGGGCTCTTTTATGGATCCATATGAATTTTGAAATAGATTTTTCAAATTCTGTGAAGAATGTCAATGATTGTTTAATAGGAATAGCACTGAATCTATAATTTACTTTGGGCAAGATGGCCATTTTGATGATGTTGATTCTTTCTATCCATGACCATGGAATGTTTTTCCATTTGAATATATGTCATCTCTGATTTCTAAGAGCAGTGGTTTGCAGTTCTCCTTGTAGAGATCTTTTACCTCCTGAGTAAGCTGTATTCATAGGTGTTTTATTCTTTTTGTGGTAATTGTGAATGGGTGTTAATTTGTGACTTGGCTCTTGGCTTGTCTGTTGTTGGTGTATAGGAATGTTAGCAATTTTTACACATTGATTTTGTATCCTGAGACTGCTGAAGTTGCTTATCAGCTTAAGAAGCTTTTGGGCTTTGGCAATGGAATTTCTCGGATATAGAATCATGTCATCTGCAAATAGGGATACTTTGACCTCCTCTCTTTTTATATGAATGAGCTTTATTTTTTTGTCTTGCCTGATCACCCTGGCCAGCAATTCCAATACTATGCTGAATAGGAGTGATGAGAGAACAAATACTTATTTTGTGTCAGTTTTGAAAGGGACTGCTTCCAGCTTTGGCCTATTCAGTATGATGTTGGCTGTGGGTTTGTCATATATGGCTCTTATTACTTTGAGGTATGTTCCTTCAATATCTAGTTTATTGATAGTTTTTAACATGAAGAGATATTCAATTTTATTGAAAGCTTTTTTTCTGTGTTTATTGAGATAATCATGTGGTTTTTGTTTCTAGTTCTGCCTATGTGATTAATCACATTTATTGATTTGCATATGTTGAATCAACCTTGCATCCCTGGGATGAAGCCTACTTGATTGTGGTGGATAAGCTTTTTAATGTGCTGCTGGATTCAGTTTGCCAGTATTTTGTTGAAGATTTTTGCATCAGTGTTCATCAAAGATATTGGCCTCAATTTTTTTTGTTGTTTTTGTGTGTGCCAAGTTTTGGTTTTGGGATGATGCTGGTCTCACAGAATTAGTTAGGGAGGAGTCTCTCCTCCTAATTACTTTGAAATAGTTTCAATAGAAATAGTACCAGCCCTTCTTTGTACCTCTGGAAGAATTCAGCTGTGAATCCATTTAGTCCTCGGCTTTTTTTGGTTGGAAGGCTATTTATTACTGCCTCAGTTTCAGAACTCATGATTGGTTTGTTCAGGGATTCAATCTTTCTGGTTCAGCCTTGGGAGGGTGTAAGTGTCCAGGAATTTATCCCCTTTTTTCTTTTTCTTTTTCTTTTTCTTTTTTTTTTGAGACGGAGTCTCGCTCTATCGCCGGGGCTGGAGTGCAGTGGCCGGATCTCAGCTCACTGCAAGCTCCGCCTCCCAGGTTCCCGCCATTCTCCTGCCTCAGCCTCCGGAGTAGCTGGGACTACAGGCGCCCGCCACCTCGCCTGGCTAGATTTTTGTATTTTTTTAGTAGAGACGGGGTTTCACCGTGTTAGCCAGAATGGTCTCGATCTCCTGACCTCGTGATCCGCTCGTCTCGGCCTCCCAAAGTGCTAGGATTACAGGCTTGAGCCACCGCGCCCGGCCTCTTTTTCTTTTCTTTTTTTTGTTTTTGACATGGAGTCTCGCACTGTCGCCTGGGCTACAGTGCAATGGCGCAATCTTGGCTCATTGCAACCTCTGCCTCCCGGGTTCACCCGATTCTCCTGCCTCAGCCCCCCTAGTAGCTGGGATTACAGGTACCTACCACCACACTCAGCTAATTACTATTTCTTCTTGATTTTTTAGTTTATGTGCATAGAGGTATTTATAACATTCTCTGATGTTTGTATTTCTGTGGGGTCAGTGGGAATATTCCCCCTTATCATTTCTGAGTGTGTTTATTTGAATCTTATCTCTTTTCTTCATTAGTCTAGCTATCACTCTATTTTATTAATTTTTTCTCAAAAAATTAGCTCCTGGATTCATTAATATTTTGAAGGGTTTTTCATGTCTCTACCACCTTCAGTTCAGCTGTGGTCTTGGTTATTTCTTGTCTTCTGCTAGCTTTGGGGCTTGTTTTTGTTCTCTAGTACACTTAGTTTTGATATTAGGTTGTTAGCTTGAGATCTTTCTAAGTTTTTTTTTTTTTTTTTTTTTGAGACGGAGTCTTGCTCTGTTGCCCAGGCTGGAGTGCAGTGGCATGATCTCAGTTCACTGCAACCTCCACCTCCCAGGTTCAAGTGTTCTCCTGCCTCAGCCTCCCGGGTAGCTGGGACTACAGGCGCATGCCACCACACCACATTCGGATAGCTTTTTGTATTTTTAGTAGAGACGAGGTTTCACCATGTTAGTCAGGATGGTCTCGATCTCCTGACCTTGTGATCCGCCCTCCTCGGTTTCCCAAAGTGTGGGATTACAGGCGTGAGCCCCCGCGCCTGACCAGGTACTTCTAACTTTTAATGTTAGAATCTAGTGCTATACTTTTCCCTTTTAATTCTGCCTTAGCTGTGTTCCAGAAGTTCTGGTATGTCATATCTTTGTTCTCATTAGTTTCAAAGAACTTCTTGATTCCTGCTTTTATCTCATTATTTACCCACAAGTCATTCAGGAGCAGGTTATCCAATTTCCATGGAATTGCATAGTTTTGAGTGAATTTTCTACTCTTGATTTTGAATTTGATTGCATGGCGGTACAAGAGATGTTTTTAATTTCAGTTCTTTTGCTTTTGCTGAGGAGTGTTTTACTTCCAATTATGTGATCAATTTTAGAGTAAGTGCCATGGGCTGATGAGAAGAATGTATATTCTGTGGTTTCTGGGTGGAGAAGTTTGTAGATATCTATCAGGTCCATTTGATCAAGTACTCAGTTCAGGTCCTGAATATCTTTGTTAATTTTATGTCTTGAAAATTAATTACTGTTTTCAATCAGCCATTAAGGTCTACCACTATTATCGTGTGGGAGTCTAAGTTTCTTTGGAGGTCTCTAAGAACTTGCCTTATGAATCTAGGTGTTCCTGTGTTATGTGCATATATATTTAGGACAGTTAGCTCTTGTTGTTGAATTGAAGCCTTTAGCATTATGTAACGCCCTTCTTTGTCCTTTTTCATCTTTGTTGGTTTAAAGTCTGTTTTGTCAGAAACTAGAATTGCAACCCCTGCATTTTTCTGTTTTCTATTTGCTTGGTAGATTTCCCTTCATCTATTTATTTTGATCTATATGTGTCATTGCATGTGAGATGGGTCTCTTGAAGACAGGATACCAATAGGTCCTGGTTCTTTATCCAGCTTGCCACTCTATGTTTTTTAACTGGTGTATTTAGCCCATTTACATATAAGATTAGCATTGATATGTTTGGATTCAAACCTGTCATCATGATGTTAGCTGGTTATTTTGCAGACTTACGTGATTGCTTTATAGTCTCACTGGTCTGTATACTTCGGTGTGTTTTTGTTGTGACCGGCAACAGTCTTTCCTTTCCATATTTAGTGCTTCTGTCAAGAACTCTTGTAAGACAGGTCTGGTGGTGACAAATCCCCTCAGCATTTGCTTTTCTTAAAAGAATCTTATTTCTCCTCTACTTATAAAGCTTAATGTGGTCGGATATGAATTTCTGGATTGGAATTTCTTTTTTCTAAGAATGTTGAACATTGGCCCCCGATCTCTTCTGGCTTGTAGGGTTTCAGCTGAGAGATCCACTGTTAGTCTGATGGGCTTTCCTTTGTAGGTGACCTGGCCTTTCCCTCTAGCTGCCTTTAACATTTTTTCTTTCATTTTTGTCCTTGGAGAATCTGATGATTGTGTGTCTTGGGGATCATCTTCTCAAGGAGTATCTTACTGAGGTTCTCTGCATTTCCTGAATTTGAATGTTGGCCTGTCTAGCTATGTTGGGAAAGTTCTCATGGATTATGTACTGAAATATGTTTTCCAAGCTGGTTCCATTCTTCCCATCTCTTTCATGTACACCAGTCAGTCATAGATTCGGTCTCTTTACATAATCACACATTCCTTGGAGGTTTTGTTCATTGCTTTTTCTCTATTCTTGCCTGCCTGTATTATTTCAGAAAAACAGTCTTAAAGCTCTAAGATTCTTTCCTTCTCTTGGTCTACACTGCTATTAATACTTGTGATTGCATTGTGAAGTTGCTGTAGTGTGTTGTTCAGCTGTATTCATTTCTATACTGGCTTTTTTTACTGTCAGTTCCTGCAATATTTTAACATGAATTTTAACTTCCTCGAATTGGGTTATAACACACTCCTTTAGCTCAGTAAACTTTGTTTCTATCCATATTCTGAATTCTCTTTTTGTCATTTCAGGCACCTCAACCCGGTTCCGAACCCTTGCTGGAGAAGTGATGCAGTCATTTGTAGGAAAGAGGGCACTCTGGCATTTTGAGTTTTCAGTGTTCTTGTACTGATCCTTTCTCATCTCTGTGGGCTCATCTGCCTTCAATCTTTGAGGTTGGTGACCTTTGGATGGAGCTTTTTCTTTTCTTTTTTAAACAGTCTAGCCACTTTTCTGCAGGGCTGCTGTGTTGTGCTGGGGGTTTGACTCCAATCTCTAGTTGCCTTAGATTTTACAGTACCTGGAGGAATCATCAGTGAAGGCTATGAAACAGCAAAGAATGCAGCCTGCTCCTTACTCTGGGACCTCCATCCCAGAGAGTCATAGACGTGTTGCCGGCCTGAACAGACCTGTAGGAGGTTGCTGGAGACCCCATTGGGAGGTCTTACCCAGACAGGAGAAAAAGGATCAGGGACCCAGTTAAAAAAGTAGTCTAGCTACATTTTTGTAGAGCAACTATGCTGTGGTGGGGGTCCACTTCAGCCCTTGGTTGTCTTGGACACTCCTAAGTCTGAAACCTGGAATGGCTAAGTCACCCAAATAGCAAAGATGGTGGTCTGCCCCTCCTGGGAGCTCCATCCTGGGGTGTCCTAAAACCTCTCTCAGCCAGAGAACACCAGTGGGGGTAGCCAGAAACCCTGGTTGGGAGGCTCCACCCGTTGATGAGGAACGCAGCTGGGGACCTGCTTTATAAAACAGTCTGGCCACATTTTTGTGGGGCCTCTGTGCTGTGCTGGGGTACTGCTTCCACCCCTAGTCACCTTGGGCTCTCCAAAGCCTAAAGGTTGGAATGGTTAAGCCACCCAAACAGCAAAGATGGCAGCCCACCCCTCTATCTCCACTCCCAGCTCCCCCCACCACCCAAGAGCTCTTTCCCAGGTAGGCGCAACACTGCTACCCGTGGCTGGCTGGAAATCCAAGCCCGTGGGTCTTATCCTGTGAGATGCTGTAGAAGTGGGGCCTGCAGACCATTGCGGCTCAGGCCCCTGAATTCAGCCTCTTTTTTATGGGTATGTATGAGTGTCTAACCTCCTGCTTTGCTGGAGTTGCAGCTACTTTTGCCATGAAGCCTGGAAAGCTGGAATATCTAAAGCTCCTGTGTCTCCATGCATGCCTGAGTGGCTGCTCTGCTAAGACTCCATGCAGCTGTGTGTCAGATTGAAGGCCCTGGTGGGGTGGGTTCACAAGGGTATCTGCTGACCTAAGGGCTGCAAAGATCCATGGAAAAAGCATGGTTTCTTGGGGTTGCACATTCACTCATCATTTTCCTGGATGGAGGAGGTTCCCTTGACTCTGTGTCATTTCCAGGTGGGCTGTCATCATGCCTTGCTTTTCTCCATTCTCCTTTGGTTGGGTTGTTTCCTTGATTAGTCCCAATGCGAGTACCTATTCGTTTCAGTTGAAGGTGCTGTATTTACTTGCCCGTTCCCTTTCTCTTTGTGAGAGCCACACACCATAGCTGCTTCTAGTCAGTCATCTTGGTCACTCCTCCATTCCATTCTTTTGAAACCAAAGCTTAATGGCATTTAAATTTTATTTATAATCCCTATCTGAAAAAAAGTAATTGTGGTCTCATCTAGCCTCTATTCCTGGAAGCCAGCACCTGGTATTCTTATGAATATTCTTTCTCAATCATTTAGAACATTTAATGATTCCTGTGTCCTGAATTAATTGGTATCACTATACTGAAGAGTATGAACAAGTTTTTAAATTAAGGAATTGAGCCATAGAACCAAGACTTGGTTCGGCTACTGTACAAGTTATGTGTGACTTTGGTGGCCGGGGTTCTTTGAGCTCAGTTTCACTGTTTTAAGAATGGAGATGGTAGACATGATGCTACTCATGGGCTACCTCACAGTGGTGTGGTGAGAAATAAGGCAATCTGTATAAACAGTTTACTAGATGTGATGGTCTGTGGAGATGGGATGTCATATTTGTTATATGAAAAGAAGACAAGAAGTTATAAAACGACACCAATGTTTAACATAATAATACCTCAAGAAAACATCACTCGTAGAACTTATATACCTCTTTTGTTAGGTTGTATACCAAGCTGTACATCAGTGGTGTACAATCAATTCTCAGAGTGTAGTTTCCTGAAAAATAAGAAAAGAATAGATTTTAAAATTTAATTTCTTTCTGTTATTATTTTCTTCAAAGACCACTGCTAACTTCCTAGCCAGAATGTTGTTTTAAAACCAGATTTCAACTATAACTCTCCAATGGCTTCCCACCTAACTCTGTAAATTCCATCATCCTCACCAAAGCCCACAGTGCCATATATGAAACCCCAGGTCACCTCTCAAAATCTGCATTTTACATTCTGCCCAAGAATACTCCTCACCATCTTTGCACACACTGCCCTTTCAGCCTGGAACAGTATTCTGAATTATATCTGCATGACTTACTCCTCCTCTGGTCTAATGTCACGTTTTTTGAGAGATTTCCCCTATCACCCTACCTAAAATAGCACTCTGTTACCCCCTAATTTTAGCCACTCTGTCTTTTAACCTTGGCTCATGTTTCTCCATATTACTCATCTGTTTAACATAAAACATATTAAGTACTTGTCTTTTTTTCATTGGCCCTCCAACTAGACGATAAGTCCCCTGGGAGAAGGTGCACTCTTTTGTTTGCTGCCATACCCCAGTGCTTAGAACAATCCTAGAATTTAGCATTTGACCAATCAATATTTGTTGGGACAATGAATTTGTGAATCAGGTGCTCTTCTTAAGAGTTTCAGTCCCCATTCCTCAGGAGGTCAAGGGCTGGTGGTTGTGACAATCAAGTGAAGCACCCAGGAGAGGTGTTCTTGGGGAGCCAAGACAGCACAGGGAGGGGTTGCTGACTCAGGAGGAGTTTTGGGGGAGGCAAGTCAAGACAACATCACAAACTTGTAGAGCGGACTCTTGAACTGGGTTTTCTAGAACCGGGACACAGTTGGGGTGGGGGTGGGGGGTGAATGGTATTTGCAGCTAAGGGCATAGCCTGTGCAAATGCCCAGAAATGTAAAAGCACATGAAACACACAGAGGATGGCAACTAGCTTTTATCTCAAAGCCTAAGATCCATGCTTGAGAACAGTAAAAATTGAGGCTTTTAAAATAGTGACACCTCAGCAGACTTGTTTATGGAACTTAAAAATTTGATATTAGAATTCTAAAATTCATCTGGAAGAATAAATATCTACAAACAGCCAATGTAATTTTTAAAACAGAAGTGCTTATAAGAGTGGAAATGGGGAGGGGAATAGTTTGGCAGCATTTATAACAATTTAAATGCACATATCCTAGAACCAAATAAATATACTTGTAGCTCTCCACTCTCTCCTCACATTATACAGAAAAATCATGCAAATAAAAGAATATTAACTACAACAAACTGAAACAATCGGTCCAGCAGCTAGAGAATTGATACAGAATTTGTCCTATTAAATACAATGTAGATTTTTCTTGTCTGGTGGTAGTGTTCGTTTTTTAAGTGAAACAGATATGTGCTGATATGGAAAGCTTTTCATAATGTGTTGCTGAATGAAAAATGCAAGTTGTAGAACCATTTAGCTGTAATCTATACCAAATACCTGTACAAGGTGGTGAGAGACAAAAGAGTATAGTGGTTAAAAGGGTAAAGTTGGAACAGACGAGTCTGATTTGAGTCTAAGCTCAACCCTTCACTAGCTGTGTGACCTTGGGAAAGTTACTTAACTTCTCTGAGTGTCAGTTTCTTCTTTTATACAAAAGAGGTAATAAAAGTATTTACCTACTTATCTCAGAGAGTTATGGTGATTGCTGAATAATTTTTGTACATGTAAAGCACCTGAGATAGCACCCACTACACTCTTGGTGCTTTGTGGAGCTAAATTCTATATATTAATGCCAACATGATGGAAACGCCCAAAACTGAGTACAGTAGTACCTTTGGAGAGAGGACTAAGTTTGAGAGTAGTTTGCATTGGGGAGTTTTGCTTTATTTGTAAATTTTACATTTTAACATTAGAAATTTCAGAATATATGATTATTGGTATTATTTGAGAAAGAAACATTAATACAATGCAAAAATATAAAACAAAGTGAAGTGAATGGTGTCCCAATCATATAGTGCCTCCTGTCCTTTGTTCTCGATTTTGAAAATTATAGAGACACAATGAAGCAATTTCAAGCCAGGGATGACATAAGTAGCAAAGCTTAATGAGTTTTTAAAATACATTAAAATATCAAATCTTAAAAAACTATGGCCAAGTATGGTGCCACACACCTCTTGTCCCAGCTACTTGGGAGGCTGAGGGGGGAGGATCAATTGAGCTCAGGAGTTTGAAACCACTCCGGGCAATACTACAAGATCTCGTTTCAAAACAACAAGAACAAAAAAGAAAAAACAAACAAACAAACAAAAAAACTATCAATAAAGACAAGGTTAGTCTACATTTCAGGAAAATATATTTGGAGTATTTATTCTTGGTGGGCAAATATATATATATATATATTTGACCTTATTATGTGTTTTAAGTAGGTATAATGATATTAATCAAAGTTAACATTTTTGATGTTTACTCTGTGCAAGGCACAGGTCTGGGAGATTTGCAAATGATTTTTTTTTTTTTTTTTGCCCTTACAGGAGTCTTTGAGATAGGGGCTCTTAGAAGTTATATTTAGAAGTGAGAAAACTGAGGCATAAAAAATAAGTAGTTTGGTTCACACAAATAGGAAGTTGCATGGCCAGGAATGAATCCAGGCATCTGGCGCCAAAGGTAGGCTCTTAGCCACTACCCTAAGAGAAGGAGAAAAGAATAACTAAATGCACTGTGTAAACTAACTTTCAGAACAGTGTGGCTCAGAGGCATTGACAAAGAAGAAAATGAAGGTTGGGAGCTGTGTCTCAGACCCGTAATCCTAGCATTTTGGGAGACCAAGATGGTTAGATAGCTTGAGCCCAGGAGTTTGAGGCCAACCTGGGTAATATGGTGAAACCTCATCTCCAATAAAAATACAAAGATTACCTGTTGTTTCCTGACTTTTTAATGACTGCCATTCTAACTAGTGTGAGATGGTATCTCATTGTGGTTTTGATTTGCATTTCTCTGATGGCAAGTGATGATGAGCATTTTTTCATGTGTCTGTTGGCTGTATGCATGTCTTCTTTTGAGAAATGTCTGTTCATATCCTTTGTCCACTTTTTGATGGGGTTGTTTGTTTTTTTCTTGTAAATTTGATTGAGTTCTTTATAGATTCCGGATATTAGCCCTTTGTCAGATGAGTAGATTGCAAAAATTTTCTCCCATTCTGTAGGTTGCCTGTTGACTCTGATGGTAGTTTCTTTTGCTGTGCAGAAGCTCTTTAGTTTAATTAGATCCCATTTGTCAATTTTGGCTTTTGTTGTCATTGCTTTTGGTGTTTTAGACATGAAGTCCTTGCCCATGCCTATGTCCTGAATGGTATTACCTAGGTTTTCTTCTAGGGTTTTTATGGTATTAGGTGCTGGAGAGGGTGTGGAGAAATAGGAACACTTTTACACTGTTGGTGGGATTGTAAATTAGTTCAACCATTACGGGAAACAGTATGGCGATTCCTCAAGGATCTAGAACTAGAAGTACCATATGACCCAGCCATCCCATTACTGGGTATATACCCAAAGGATTATAAATCACGCTGCTATAAAGACATGCACACGTATGTTCATTGAGGCACTATTCACAATAGCAAAGACTTGGAATCAACCCAAAGGTCCATCAGTGACAGACTGGATTAAGAAAATGTGGCACATATATACCATGGAATACTATGCAGCCATAAAAAAGGATGAGTTCCTGTCCTTTGTAGGGACATGGATGTAGCTGGAAACCATCATCTCAGCAAACTATCGCAAGAACAGAAAACCAAACACCGCATGTTCTCACTCATAGGTGGGAACTGAACAATGAGATCACTTGGACTCGGGAAGGGGAGCATCACACACCGGGGCCTATTATGGGGAGGAGGGAGGGGGAAGGGGGTAGGGATTGCATTGGGAGTTATACCTGATGTAAATGACGAGTTGATGGGTGCTGACGAGTTGATGGGTGCAGCACACCAACATGGCACAAGTATACATATGTAACAAACCTGCACGTTGTGCGCATGTACCCTAGAACTTAAAGTATAATACTAAAAATAAAAAAAAATATACAAAGATTAGCTGGACATTTGGCACTTGCCTGTAGTCCCAGCTACCAAGGAGACTGAGGTTGAAGGATCACTTGAGTCTGGGAGGTCAAGACTAGTGAGCCATGATTGCTCCAGGCACTCCAGCCTGGACTGCAGAGTGAGACCCTGACTCAAAACAAGCCAGCAAAGAAAGAAAAAAACAGAAAAAGAAAAGGAAAATGTAAATGCCAATGTAACTCCATCAAGGTCTCACGCTCCAAGTGTTGACATGGCAAATTTACTAATACACTAAAGAAAATATTCTAAAAAATCCCCCCTTCATTCATTTAGTCCTTTATTTTTTGCAACCGTGCCACAAATATTTATTTAATAAGGCATTAGGAATCCAGGAGTGAATAAGCAAGATACTGTCTGTTCCTTGTTAAAGAATACAGTCTATTACTTGTAAAACAAATAATTAATAATGACAGTTATGAGTGCCACAAAGACATGTCTTCCCTGAAAAAGTAACATTTCAAAGGAAGGTCTAAGGATAAGGATTAAACAGGTAAAGAGGTGTTGAAGAGCAATCTGAGTGTAGAGAACAGGAGTGCAATGGCTGGGATGTTGCATATGGTCAAGATACAGACATATTAGTGGAGCTGGATTGTAGTGACAATGGACTCTTTCATTTTCATGGAAATCAGTCTGAGATTTCCTTTAGTTTGGTCCTTTGCTTATTAAAAATATTTCCATTCTTCAAAGTCAGCCTCAAATGCCTATCCCATTTCTCAAGCCTTTTCTGAAGTTTCTATTATTCTCTCCTCTGAACTCCCAGAGTGGTTTGATCCTACCCTTTCTAAAGTACTTGCATATAATTATAATTCAAGATTGATTTTGTATATTATCTATACTGAGTGTGCCACCACACCCAGCTAATTTTTGCATTTGTAATAGCTATGGGGTTTTAGCATGTTGGCCAGGCTGGTTTCGATATCCTGACCTGAAGTAATCCACCCACTTCAGCCTCCCAAAGTGCTGCGATTACAGGTGTGAGCCACCGCACCCCACAAATGATACTTTTTCCTACATCATTCTAAATTATAGAACCTTTAGGTCCCTGATTTAATCATTCAACAGATACTTACTAATTTCCTGCCATATATACAAAGAAATCTGCCAGATGAAGCTAATCAAAGAATGCTGCTTTTCTGAATTAGTACTCTATACTTCAAAGCAAAAAAAAAAAAAGTAAGAAAAGAAAACAAAAGGAAAAGGAAAGGAAAGAAGAAAAGAAAAACTTGCTCACCTAGGCCTCACCCAACTGTCAACTAGGGTTCACACACTGCTTTCTGTCAGAGGTTGCAGTAGACTCCCCAACCACATGTTAATACATAGCCTTCCTTGTTAGTGCATAATTTATTAACTAGACTGCTGCTCCTAGTTTAATCACATCTTTTCTTATGAGACCAACAATATTCACCTTCTATAGATGAATCAGCATTAATATAAGCCACGCCACGCTCTTGAAGCAGTCTTGAATTCTCCTATAATAAAAAGGAAAACGATAAAGTTATAACCCACTCTCCCTCCTCCACAAAATGCACATCTACATTTAACAATTTAATGTATGTAGACTTCTAATTGAGCTGATCCATATTAATGACAAATTTGACATAAGAAATTCTCATAAAAGAGCTGCTTTGAAAGAATTTGAATCAAGATTACTGGTAGGAAACAACAAGCAAAACTTGTTAAAAACTAATATTTAAGATGAAACTGTCCATATACTTATGGTAAGTAGAAAGGAGTTAATTTCTTAACCATATTGTAGTTTATCCTTCAAAAAATTTTCTTAGCAAACATGAATGACCTGAGACTTTTCAGTGAAGATCTTTCTATAAACATCTCATTATTTAAGCAGAAAATCTTATCTGGTTCATATAGAATGAAGGTATTTTAAGATTATGAAATTTCAAGTTAAATTTCATATTATGAAAAATAAGTGAACTTAAGTCATCGCCTGACCATGAAGTCAGGTTCTCCTGTAGGATGGCACCATCTCCTGGTCAATATTGATAATTGCACATTTTTAGAATAACACATAGCAAAGTTTTTTTGCGATATCATTGTGGATTCTGAGTCTTTAAAATGCGTAATTTCCTAAGCATTCTGACTATAAGATAAAAAATGAAAAAAAATGCACTGTAAGTGAAAAAAACAATTTGAAAGACACAAATCACACCATCAAAATATTTAGGTTCTTCCAGATATTGGCATAATTCTTTCTTATAAAACTTTGACTAGGTCTACAAGAACACCATTTACTTTTTCAAAGAAAATTAAAGTTTACTGGGCTTCACACAGTATCTGGAGCATGACAGGAGCCAATAAGTATTTACAGCATGACTGGAAATTAATGGAATAAATATTGACCTTGCATATATTTACCTTATAGCTAATGTTTCTGTTATATAAAGCCAACAATACATGCAGGTAAAAGTACTTTTCAAAGGGCTTAGTAAATATTCGGTGGTGGAAATTTCTGCCTTACTTTTAACATAATTTAATATAGAGAGAGTCATTATGAATTAAGAAAGATAAATGAAAAGGATACCTTACAGCCAGGCGTGGTGGCACACGCCTGTAATCCTAGCACTTTGGGAGGCCGAGGCAGGCAGATCACTTAAGCTCAGGAGTTCAAGGCCAGCGTGGCCAACATGGCAAAACCCTATCTTACTAAACATACAAAAATTAGCCAGGTGTGGTGGTCTGTAATCCCAGCTACTTAGGAGGCTGGGGCAGGAGAATCGCTTGAACCAGGGATGCTGAGGTTGCAGTGAGCAGAAATCATGTCACTGTACTCTAGCCTGGGCAAGAGTGAGACTCCATCTCAAAAAAAGAAAAAAATGTATTTAGCTTTAGGAGATATTTTGGAAAGCGTAATAGAATCATGATAGAAATCAAACATGATACAGGAGAATTTGACTTCGTGGTCAGGAAATAGAGACAATTTAACTTCATATTTTTCATAAATTTGAAATCGCTTCATTCCCTTCGAATCAGAGAAGAATCTCCATTTAAATGGCATGTTTATGGGAAGATATTCACGGAAAAGTCTGTTAGGTTGTTCATGTTTGCTAAGACAATATTTTGAAGAATAAACTGCAGTATGGTTAAGAAACTGACTCGTTTTGATGTCTGGTTTCTAGCATATCTGCTTATTTACTCTCATACTCCCAGGAAATAAAGATAATTTTGACAATTGACATTAAGTGGCTCTTAAAAGTTCAAACAAAACTTAGTTCTTTAGCAAGAGATTTTTATTGCTGATTTTTGAACAAGAATATGTTGCTTCAGGTTTTGGGGGAAAAAAATTTTGAATATTTTCTTATTATATTCATTTCATATTTTTATGTGCTTGGCAAATAAGTCCTGGCTAATTTATTTTATAAAAATTTATATTATAGCAAATTATCAACTAACCTCTGCCCATTCAGTAGAGCCAAGAAGACCAAATTCTTCTGCATCCCAGCTTGCAAACAAAATTGTTCTTCTAGGTCTCCACCCTAAAATATATGTGTATATATAAATGCTAGAAAAAAATTCATAATGTACCCAGGATACTACCAAGCCCAGATGGAAAAAAACAAAACAAAACAAAAAAAAGTCATTGATTGTTTGGGAAGGGCGAATTGTGGTAAAAATCTTTACTTACGTAATTTTCTTTTGTAAGATTTTAAAAAGTTGTCAATACAAAATAGTACAATTACATAGAAATGGGGGGAAATGTGACAGTAAAGATCTTGCAAGATCATAAAACAATCTAATAGTTTTATAATAATTGGCTATGCATAGGAAGTCATTGGTGGTCTGCAACTGCCTAGAACAAAGAAAGAAATTTCTAGATGTGTTCGGTCTTCTGAAAGCAGATATAACTGAAAGAAAATCCTTTAAAATTCTTTCCTATTGTTCTGACATCAAATAAACAATTGTTCAATATCAGCTGGTCATATGATTTCACTCCATTCTCTGCCAGAATTAATCAATAAGGGCTCAGTTAGCAACAGCAATGTTTGCTGTTGCTGAAAACCACATAATTCAATAGAGGGGTGATGTGTCTTGGAGGTTATAAACACTGACCTTGGAGTTAAGGCAAGATCTTGTTTCAAACCCTGGTTCTCTCACTAGTAGCACAACTAAGGGAAAGTTATTCAAACCTACTGAACTTCCATTTCTTCATCTGTATACCAGGAACAAGAGAGTAAAGATGAAGACACCACTTGATTGTGGGAGGATTAAATGGAATAATGTTTAGAAAGCACTGAGTAGGTGCCCCAAAAATTGTGAGTACTCATCATCTTAGTAAATATTCATGTGTGCTTAAGAATGTATATACTATAGCTGTTGACGCTAGTCTTTTGTTTTTGTCAATAGTATTATTCAAATTTCCTATTATTATTCATCAGCATTCCATTTCTTTGGCATATTTTGTAATTGTCACAGTGATATTTTGTATAGTTACCACAGGGATTTCCTAGCAAAATCATGAAACATTTTTGTAATGAAATTAAACACTACCTACTTCGTGAATTATGTAAATTTAGGTCTCCATTGTTTTGTTTTGTTTTTTTCAAATATAAGATAGCTGTGTAGAAAAAAGAACTGAGCACCTTTACATTTCATTTTAAATAGAGACATCATGGTTTTGTGGACTGGTAGTCAGAAATTTGAGTTTAAACCCTGATTCTCTTATTCTGCCGCATGCTAGCTACATAATCCTGGGGAAACTACCGAATTCTCTAAACCTTGGTTAACTTATCTGTTACATGAGAAGATAAACAAATATGTCTTCTCCCTAGTTGCTATGACTTCAAAGTACATAGGACATATAAAAACAGTTTCTCAAAAAAAGTAAATACTGTGCAAACAACATATATTATTGTTTTTATTGTAGCTACAAATATATAGATTATATTTTACAGCCCCCAGACACCTTGTTTGCAGGGTCAATAAAGAGAATGAATCCCAGCACTTTGGGAGGCCGAGACGGGCGGATCACAAGGTCAGGAGATCGAGACCACCCTGGCTAATACGGTGAAACCCCGTCTCTACTAAAGAATACAAAAAACTAGCCGGGTGTCGCGGCGGGCGCCTGTAGTCCCAGCTACTTGGGAGGCGGAGGCAGGAGAATGGCGTAAACACGGGAGGCGGAGCTTGCAGTGAGCTGAGATCCGGCCACCGCACTCCAGCCTGGGCGATAGAGCCAGACTCCGTCTCAAAAAAAAAAAAAAAAAAGAGAATGAACTTCCTGCTCTCAATGTGTAATTATTATGTTAAAGAGCAAACATTTGAACTAAATTTTACTTTGGCTATCATATGAAGCTTCTAAAATGGCTAAAGTGATGATGTTATGAGTATAAACCTAATTTTGGTGAGAGCACACCAGTGCTCAGGGTATGAGAATACAGATTCCAAACTTTTGACAGAATCCCATTAGACCTAAGACCAGTATTTCTCTGAACAGAACATCTATCTCCTTAATTACTCCATACATTTAACCTGAGGTCTGGGGTTAGAAGAGACTGAGGAACGTCTGCTTACAGTCTCTAACTAGGAAGCTTTGGCTTATAATCTAATTTCAGTGTGTTTTCTCTAGTGATGTAACCTATCTGCATCTTCTTAGTTGCAAAGAAAAACCATTAACAGTATAATTCTTTTATTTCAGATTATCACTTAATACATAAATATCAATAATATAAATGTTATATAAATAAATGCAAAAATAAATAATATAATTAGCCGGGCGCGATGGCTCAAGCCTGTAATCCCAGCACTTTGGGAGGCCGAGACGGGCGGATCACGAGGTCAGGAGGTCAAGACCATCCTGGCTAACACGGTGAAACCCGCCTCTACTAAAAAAAATACAAAAAAACTAGCCGGATGAGGTGGCGGGCGCCTGTAGTCCCAGCTACTCGGGAGGCTGAGGCAGGAGAACGATGTAAACCCGGGAGGCGGAATTTGCAGTGAGCCGAGATCCAGCCACTACACTCCAGCCTGGGCGACAGAGTGAGACTCCGTCTCAAAAAAAATAAATAAATAATAAACAAAATAAAAAAATAAATAATATAATTAACCAACCAATATTAAAAATTGTATTGGTATTTTTACCAAACACATGTAATGGCTGAAGTAGTATTTTTATACTCCCTTTACCGAAGACTGAACTGAGACTCAGATAGGTTGGCTTTTTCGCTGTTGGTTTGTATTACCTTCCTTTTTCAGCATTCCAAAGCTCCTCACAATTTCATGAACAACAGCTGCTCCACTCTGAGGGTCAATACCACCAAACACCCATGAGTCCCGGTGACCTCCCAGAATGACGTATCTGTCTAGAAAGCATCGATACAAGACTATTTGTCATTTTGGGTCAATAAAAGAGAAAATTGCAAATAACTCAATAGCATCTAAATACAAAGCACTCATTACTCAAAAAAAAAAAAAAAAAGGCTAGGTTCCCTAAGATTTGTGAAAATATATTATTTCTGATTTTAATATGTGTTTCTGCTATCTGAGAAAGCATAAATGTGATAAAGCAAATATATATTTCAATGTATTACTATGATTATAAGTACTACATATAAGTAATTAAGCTGAATGTTATCCTTATTCACATTTTTTGTAATTCTCTATTACTCCTCTGTTACCTAACTTACCACTTTCTAATATATTCAAAATAAGGGAACATAGTGGCCACATAGGAAGTTCTCCAATTCCTATTCTTTCTATTCAGTTTTTAAGGTACAGCTCAAATATTTTCTCCCTCTATGAACCTTTTTTATTTTCTATAGAAAAGGGAATTTCTCTGCCTACCCAGCTCTCAGGAGTAATAAAGCATTGATCACCCTTAAGTATATGGCTCCCTTCACAAACTGTGAGCTCTTTGTCTCGGGTGTGTGTCTTCTTTTGTCTCCCCATCTCCAATGCTTATCACAGAGCTGGCACAAAATAGGTACTCAGTATTATTCAATAATAGCCACTTATATACTACTTAGTACTCATTAGAATATGCAAACAACAAGGATATCAATATTCTTGATCTAAAATAAATCACTGCTTCTAAGAAACATGCATTTAATATGTTTAACACACATTTAATAGTATCTGTTTTGGTAAGAAATATAGAACCAAATAGTTCATAAGAAACTGAGGCTTCATGAACTAAGACTATGTATAAAATGTATTAATTAGTAGATCATCTGAACTTCTATGGAAATTATATGTCCATATATTTTATCAGTGGCTTTAGTTGTGGAAAATAAAACTATGCAAAGGATTCATTAATATAAGATTATCTTAATTTTCTAAGAGTGTGATTTTTATATAGATGTCTATAGTTATCATGAAGATATTTCCCTATGCAAAATATATAGTAAAAAAAAAATTCAGAAAACTCAGAAAAAAATGCATCTTTCCCTACCCTGCTTCCCTTGATCCTTTAATTGAGGCCTGCCCAATTTATCATTCGCCTTGGTCATCTGCCCAGCCTAGCACCAGACATTCACTTTTCTTCACCACCTGTACCACAATACAAAATTATTTCATATTTATTTATTTTGTTTTTAGGTGAGTTCCACTGGTTTTCTTTGTTCGTTTGTTTGTTTGTTTTGATTTACTTTGCACTCCCAGAGGTTGGCAGTATCCAGCACATAACAGTTACTTGATCAATATTTGCTAAGCAAATGATTCCTTTACCTGGTTCCACTGCTCCTCTGAGAGTACCTATCACATTGTAAATTCTTGTCACTTCACTGGTAGAGTGGATGTGCATCTTGACTTTTCTAATGCAAAGATAAAAGACATTCTTTAAAAAAAAAAAACAAAACTGGTTAACAGATTAACACTATAAGGGTTAAGGGAATTTTCCCCTCTGCCTTTGAAGGTTCAAATCTGGTAAAATAAACTGAAAATCGATTAACAGGAGAAAAGGCATACAAACTTATTAACACACCAGTGTATACAGGAGCCAAACAAAATGTGAGACTCAAACAAAGGCCAAATAGCTGAAGTTTAACTGGCACCCTCTTCACAGGGGAGGGGGAAGTGGAGGACTGCAGGTGGTTTTGAGGGATGGTAAATGGTTTTCAAGAGAGTTAAATGGACCGGAAGAGCAGGCAATAGTTTGTAAACAATTCTCTTTGGAACTTCAATGGAACTAGGGAACAGTCAACAGCTTGTGACAAGGCCTGTCGATAAAGTGGTATGCCTCAGTCTTCCTTCCTATTATATGAGTTCAATCTTCCCTGGTCAGTAAAATTTCAGGGAGGGGAAGAAAAGTCATTGTCTTCCTTCTGCAGGAGCTTCACATAAGGGAACTTCAGAGAGAAACTTCCACTCAGCTCTTGTAGGGTGAAGTAGGAGGTCAGAACTATTGATTCTGAAGCTGCATCTAAGGACTTTTATCCTTTAGATCAAAGTGCTCAGCATGCCAGAACACCATACTTTGGGTTATCCATTTTCTGAGTTCCAACAACACCCATAATTTTTAAATCTTCAATCTTGTTTAAAGATGTCTAATTGTTCACAGGCAAAAATTACACTGGTTCTAACTTGCAGTTTTGTTTCCCGCTGGTATTACATAAACTTTACTTTTTCTGTCATCCTCTATAGTATTTTTTCTTTTCTTTTTCTTTTTTTTGAGATGGAGTCTGGCTCTGTTGCCCAGGCTGGAGTGCAGTGGGGTGATCTCAGCTCACTGCAAGCTCCGCCTCCCAGGTTAGCGCCATTCTCCTGCCTCAGCCTCCCGAGTAGCTGGGACTACAGGCGCCTGCCACCACGCCCGGCTATTTTTTTCTATTTTTAGTAGAGACGGGGTTTCACTGTGTTAACCAGGATGGTCTCGATCTCCTGACCTCGTGATCCTCCCACCTCGGCCTCCCAAAGTGCTCATATTACAGGCGTGAGCCACCGCGCCCGGCCGAGTATTTTTTTCTTTAAGGCTCTGCCTTAAAAGAGTTAAAATTAAAATAGTCTCTTAACTGTGTAGAAAAGTTTCCAGTAAAGCCAGGTCCAACATTGTAGGGCACTCTGAGACTTCCTCTCCAGCTGCTATCTGGTGGTGCTGAGCCACCCATTTTTCTGTTGGACACACAAAAAACATGATTAGCCACAAAAAAAAAAAAAAACCCTGAAGTAACACATTAAAATGTTAATGGATTCACTTTATTGAGAAGCTGCTCATAATATCTTTAATGAGTGCAAAGTGCTTTGAATATAATATGTCATTTAAACCTTATCACATTTCTGAGGAATTGCTTCCTCCACTTCACAGATAGGGCACAGGAGGCTTACAGATTAGATAACATGCCCAAAGTCATGCAACTAGTAAATGGTATAATTAAGATTCAAATTATTGATAAGAATTTGATCTGTGTTACCAGTAAATCTAAAAGTGCTTTCCAGAGCATGTGCTGAAGAAAGAGCTTGATGTCTAACTCTCTGAAATTTTCCATTGTTATTTGTCTCACTGGTATATAGCTATTTTTTACAAAGTACTTTCATACACATCTACTAAGAAGACAGGAGGATCCTTTCTTTTGAAAGGATTTCATTTCAGAAGCCCCTAAAAACTTCACGCTATTTTTTAAAATTCAGAAATAAAGATTCAGGCACACCACTCAGTGTATGTCATGGTCCCTGGTTATCTTTCAGCAGGTGACTGAGAAAGAAAACATGGTAATGTTTATGAAATGGTGGGGTTCTTGTAGTTTCACTTCAACATATCTGCCTTTACTGTATTAAGATGATGGATTAACTCATTCTTGACTGGGGCATGTAAAACAATATACTTTTACTAAATAGCTACTGAGAGACGAATGTGTTTCCAGACAAACTTAAAAGACTGTTCAAACTGAATAATCTCTACCTTAATTGTAACTACATTTTTATAAAAATTCAGCTGTAAGGCAAAAACAGACTTCTTTGGGCCTACCACGGGCATTTTGTTCCTGTTAAATGAATATTCCACACCTTAAACTGAGCTCCACTTAAATAATGGCCTGGAAAAATAAATGTCATTATCTGATATTATACTGAGATGTTTAGTTCTGAAATGGAAAGTGGAGAATTTCAGTCTGTCCTTTTTGGCTTTCTCTGGTCACACTGCACTCCAGGCTGTGCAGTGGAGCACGCTCTGCTGTGTCCTGTTTTCTTCTGTGCCTGTACATAGGTGCTTGTTCCCTGTCTATGTGTTTGAGGAAATGTGCATAGCTCAACTTAACCTAGAATCTACTACACATGCAATAAGAAAACAATCAATAAGATCACTTTCTCATGGAAAATTCATTAGAATTCATATCTCGTTTTAAAATGCTCTATCAACGTGTAAATAATCCCTCTCTTTTTTCCCTTTTTCACTAAGGAGTTTGGATATTAAACAGAATTTCAAGAAATGTATTATAAAATTTATTTAAACTATTTACAATAAAATACCATGTATAAAGCATCAAGCAACATGAAGAGGCATTTTACATTGGTAGAAAGCATAATACATAGTCAAAACAGCAGAGTATTAAATATACAGAAAAGTTGCAAAAGTCAAGTAAAGAATATACATACACTTAATTATACATAAAATATTGACACAGGAGGTAGAAAGAAATGATTTAAGCAGATAATGGGGGCAACAGAGTCCTTGGCAGAGTTTCCCTTCTAACAAAAAGCAGCCTAAGAAATTATTATTATTTTTTCTAACAAAAAGCAGCCTGAAACATGTAGCTGCAAACGTAGATTAGCAAGCTGAAAGTGCAGGGGAATGCCGGCAGCTGTGCCAATAAAAAAGGGCTACCTGTGGTCAGGCGCGGTGGCTCACGCTTGTAATTCCAGCACTTTGGAAGGCCGTGGAGGGCGGATCACCTGAGGTCGGGAGTTCGAGATCAGCCTGACCAATATGGAGAAACCCCGTCTCTAAAAAAAAAAAAAAAATTGCTTGGCGTGGTGGTGGCACATGCCTGTAATCTCAGCTACTCAGGAGGCTTGAGGCAGGAGAATCACTTGAACCCGGGAGGCAGAGACTGCAGTGAGGCGAGATAATGTCATTGCACTCCAGCCTGGGCAACAAGAGCAAAATTCTGTCTCAAAAAAAAAAAAAAAAGGCTATTACCTGGGGGCCAGGCATGTACACATGGAGGGTCCATCTTCCCTGTTTTTGTTACCACATGCACAGTAACAGAGAAATGAGCAACATGGCACAGCTCAGGCAGAAAACTTACCTGAATAATAAAAGATTAGGGTGGGGCTACCAGAAATTCACACCCTATGCAAATGGCATACCTGGTCTAACCGGTTTTTCCATGACTTATATACATCAGACATCACCTCTTCACATCTCATCTATAAAACCCTCTGCATTTTGCAGTGGACCAGCAGCATACTTTTTTCCAGGACCTCTCTCTGAAGCAGAGAGCTATGCTAATATACTATAAACTAATAACATCAGTTGCTTTGGAGGTGTAAATGGATGAGAGGAAAACTTTACTATAAATCCCTTTGAATTGTGAACTTTGTAAATGTATTTCCTTTTCAAAATAAAAATTAATAGTCCATATTCCCATAAAACAATACAATATAAAGCCATGATTGTAGTGTCTCCACAAGGACAGGTAAACAAATGACTAGAAGAGAACATAATAATAGTTAGATATAAGAATCTAATATACCAACAAAAAAAATAATACACATACATGGAGAATAGAAGTTTCAGTTGAAAAATGTTACTGAGATATAAATCTCTTTAAGTCCTTTTCTCACTTTATAAATAAAAAATAAATTCCACAAATATTTAAAAGTTGAATATAAAAATTTCAAACCACAAAAATATTAGAAAGTACATATAAATGTTGGAAAATGTCTCTGAACATATTTGGTAGACTGTAGATGCCCAGTAATTAATGTATAGACAGTATTGTTTATAATTCTGTATCTTGTAGTATATCAATTTTGATTTGACCATTTGGAGAAGATTTGTTGTCTACTATGTTTAAGGCACTGTGTTTTATTCACTAAAAGATATAAATATATACAAGACTCAGTCTTTCCACCAAAGAGTTTATAAATCACTCAGAAGAAAATACATATAAAACCAATCATAATATAAAACAGAACATGACAGATCAAAGGTAAAGTTTTAAAAAATGTGGACAAAAGAAAGCTTGATTCAGCTTGTGAGATCAGGAATTACTTTCTTTTTTTTTTTTTTATTATACTTTAAGTTCTAGGGTACATGTGCATGACGTTTATATCATGTATAACTCCCCAATGCAATCCCTCCCTCCTCCCCCCTCCCCATGATAGGCCCCAGTGTGTGATGTTCCCCTTCCCGAGTCCAAGTGATCTCATTGTTCAGTTCCCACCTATGAGTGAGAACATGCGGTGTTTGGTTTTCTCTTCTTGTGATAGTTTGCTAAGAATGATGGATTCCAGCTGCATCCATGTCCCTACAAAGGACGCAAACTCATCCTTTTTTATGGCTGCATAGTATTCCATGGTGTATATGTGCCACATTTTCTTAATCCAGTCTGTCACAGATGGACATTTGGGTTGATTCCAAGTCTTTGCTATTGTGAAAGTGCCGCAATAAACATACGTGTGCATGTGTCTTTGTAGAAGTAATTTATAATCCTTTGGGTATATACCCAGTAGTGGGATGGCTGGGTCATATGGTACATCTAGTTCTAGATCCTTGAGGAATTGCCATACTGTTTTCCATAATGGTTGAACTAGTTTACAATCCCACCAACAGTGTAAAAGTGTTCCTATTTCTCCACATCCTCTCCAACACCTGTTGTTTCCTGACTTCTTAATGATTGCCATTCTAACTGGTGTGAGAGGGTATCTCATTGTGGTTTTGATTTGCATTTCTCTGATGGCGAGTGATGATGAGCATTTTTTCATGTGTCTGTTGGCTGTATGGATGTCTTCTTTTGAGAAATGTCTGTTCATATCCTTTGCCCACTTTTTGATGGGGTTGTTTGTTTTTTTCTTGTATATTTGTTTGAGTTCTTTGTAGATTCTGGATATTAGCCTTTGTCAGATGAGTAGGTTGCAAAAATTTTCTCCCATTCTGTAGGTTGCCTGTTCACTCTGATGGTAGTTTCTTTAGCTGTGCAAAAGCTCTTTAGTTTAATTAGATCCCATGTGTCAATTTTTGCTTTTGCTGCCGTTGCTTTTGGTGTTTTAGACATGAAGTCCTTGCCCATGCCTATGTCCTGAATGGTACTACCTAGATTTTCTTCTAGGGTTTTTATGGTATTAGGTCTAACATTTAAGTCTCTGATCCATCTTGAATTAATTTTCGTATAGATTCAATGCCATCCCCATCAAGCTACCAATGAGTTTCTTCACAGAATTGGAAAAAACGGCTTTAAAGTTCATATGGAACCAAAAAAGAGCCCGCATTGCCAAGACAATCCTAAGTCAAAAGGACAAAGCTGGAGGCGTCATGCTACCTGACTTCAAACTATACTACAAGGCTACAGTAACCAAAACAGCATGGTACTGGTACCACAACGATATAGACCAATGGAACAGAACAGAGTCCTCAGAAATAATACCACACATCTACAGCCATCTGATCTTTGACAAACCTGACAAAACAAGAAATGGGGAAGGATTCCCTATTTAATAATGGTGCTGGGAAAATTGGCTAGCCATAAGTAGAAAGCTGAAACTGGATCCTTTCCTTACCCCTTATACGAAAATTAATTCAAGAGGAATTACTTTCTAAAGAAGGTTTCACTTGATCTGGATTTTAAAGGATGAATAAGGGCCGGGCATGGAAAAATGAGGGCGAAGAGCATTCCAGGCACAGAGGTGGGCAAGCATAGAGCAAGTGTAAGGCATGATGACTATTCTGGCTGGGATATAAAATGGCTAAGTTTCCTTGAGAAAGAAATTTAAAAATAGTGTAACTCAAGTGCACATGGAACACTTTTCATAATAAATCATGGCTGTAAAATGAGTCTGGATAAATTTAAAAGGTTGAAATTATACAATCATTTTATTACTCATATACTTCTTTTACTAATCCAACCACAATAAAAGGAATTTAGCAATCAATAACAAAAGTAAATTTAGGAAATTCACAAATATATGGAAATTAAACAACTAACTCCTAAATAACCAATGGGTCAAAGATGAACTCTCTGAAATACAATTTAAAAATGCTTTGAGATGAATGAAAATGAAGACACAACGTAGCAATACTTATGAGATGCAGCAAAAGCAGTGCTTAAAGGAAAATGCATAGCTGTAAACACCTATATAGAACAATCTCAAATCAGTAAGCTAAACTTTCACCTTAAGAAACTGGACAAAGAAAACTAAACTAAACTCAGAAAGCATAAGAAAGGAAATTACAAAGACTGAAAGAGAAATAATAAAATAGAGAATAGAGAAAATCAATGAAACAAAGAGTGATTCTTTAAAAAGATGGATTAGGGACTTAAATGTTAGACCTAAAACCATGAAAACCCTAGAAGAAAACCTAGGTCATAGGCATGGGCAAGGACTTCATGTCTAAAACACCAAAAGCAACGGCAACAAAAGCCAAAATTGACAAATGGGATCTAATTAAACTAAAGAGTTTCTGCACAGCAAAAGAAACTACCATCAGAGTGAACAGGCAACCTACAGAATGGGAGAAAATTTTTGCAATCTACTCATCTGACAAAGGGCTAATATCCAGAACCTACAAAGAACTCAATCAAATTTACAAGAAAAAAACAAACAACCCCATCAAAAAGTGGGCAAAGAATATGAACAGACATTTCTCAAAAGAAGACATTTATGCAGCCAACAGACACATGAAAAAATGCTCATCATCACTGGCCATCAGAGAAATGCAAATCAAAACCACAATGAAATACCATCTCACACCAGTTAGAATGGCAATCATTAAAAAATCAGGAAACAACAGGTGCTAGGGAGGATGTGGAGAAATAGGAACACTTTTACACTGTTGGTGGGACTGTAAACTAGTTCAACCATTGTGCAAAACGGTGTGGCGATTCCTCAAGGATCTAGAACTAGAAATACCATTTCACCCAGCCATACCATAACTGGGGATATATCCAAAGGATTATATGTCATGCTGCTATAAAGACACATGCACATGTATGTTTATTGTGGCACTATTCAAAATAGCAAAGACTTGGAATCAACCCAAATGTCCATCAGTGACAGACTGGATTAAGAAAATGTGGCACATATACACCATGGAATACTATGCAGCCATTAAAAAGGATGAGTTTCTGTCCTTTGTAGGGACATGGATGCAGCTGGAAACCATCATTCTCAGCAAACTATCGCAAGAACAGAAAACCAAATACCGTATGTTCTCACTCATAGGTGGGAATTGAACAATGAGATGACTTGGACACAGGAAGGGGAACATCACACACTGGGGCCTATTGTGGGGAGGGGTAGTGGGGAGAGATAGCATTAGGAGATATACCTAATGTAAATGACGAGTTAATGGGTGCAGCACACCAACATGGCACATGTATACATATGTAACAAATCTGCACATTGTGCACATGTACCCTAGAACTTAAAGTATAATAATAAAAAATTTTTTAAAAACTTAACAAAATTAGCAAACCATTAGTTAGACTGACCAAGTTAAAAAGGGAAGACTGTAATTACTAAAATCAAGAATACAGGAGAGTACATTACTACTGTCTTTACCTAATTCCTACCTTTACCGCAGTGCCTGAAATATAAAAGTCATTCTATAAATGTTCCTTGAGTGAGTGGGCTGTGAGAAGCCATTAAAGGTCTCCTGAGCAGAGGCATAAGAATGAGATAACACCATAATCAATAGAGGTGGCTACTAAATGCTTGTTTAGTTGAGTAGAGAGTGAATAGTGTTTACCAAAGTGTCTTTTGCATCAGACATGAATTTGGGTCCTGGCTCTCTCACTTACTCTGTGAACATTGGTTAAAATGAGTATCACAATACTAACTCATATAGTTGTTTTATACGTTAATTAAGGAGATGTATGTAAAGCATTTAGCACAACAGTAAGTGCTAAAGCATAATTAGCACTCCATCCAGGATACCTGCTATTACTGTTACCGTTGGCACTATAATTATCATCCTAGAAGTTACTCTAGAAGGCAAATTAAAACTGCATAATCACACTGTGTTCGGTATATATGCAAAGAAAAATAGGAAAAAACATACATGGTGTCCCCTTTCTCTCCCACTCAAGTCAACATAAAGTTTTTACCATCACTCACATTTCATCAATTTTTTATTTAAGTTCTCAGCATTCTTGGGTCATTATATAACTTTATATCTCTCCTTGTTTTCTCACACATGTATTAATAAACTTTTATTTCATGATATATTCCATTTGTAAGACACTGTCTTTTCTATTTAATGCACAATGCTAAACTGCTACCCACTTGAGAAAACCTGAGAGTTGAGTACTCCCAAGGTACATGTGCAAAGAGAGTAAATTTTCACAGTGAAATTCATAAGCAAACCATATGTTCTTTTAAACAATTTTTAAAAACTAAATTACACTTATATGGACTATTTCATTATGGCTTAGAAAGTGGATAAATAGAAATGCCTATTTTTAATTATGAAATTTTGAATGTAAAATGCACTTTTCCATGAAAGTTATGTTATTAACGGTGATTGTATTTATAAAATGGCTCACAGGGGCTGACACAGTAATGTCAGATGAATTACATTTGTAATTTTTCAATCAGGTAATTCCATTATACAATCAGAGCACAGCTGATATTGACCTAGTGAACCAGACCAAATTGTAAACATTTAAATACATCTCACATCTAATTCCATGATATTATGCATCCTTTTTTTCTAATTACAAAGATAATACAGGTTCATGTTTTACTTTTTTTTTTTTTTTTTTTGAGACTGAGTGTCACTCTGTTGCCCAGGCTGGAGTGCAGTGGTGCGATCTCGGCTCACTGCAACCTCTGCCTCCCAGGTTCAAGCGATTCTCCTGCCTCAGCCTCCCGAGTAGCTGGGACTACAGGCAATCACCACTATGCCCAGCTAAGTTTTGTATTTTTAGTACAGACGGGGTTCACCATGTTGGCCAGGATGGTCTCCATCTCTTGACCTCATGATCCACTCGCCTCGGCCTCCCAAAGTGCTGGGATTACAAGCATGAGCCACAGCGCCCAGCGCCATGTTTTAAATTTTTATATAACTGAGATAATACTCTCTTTCTATATATATAGTTTTGAAATTTGCTTTTCTTCACTCAATAGTATATCATAAGCATTTTTCTATATTATTAATTATTCTGGTACAACATATATCTTTTAATCACTTCATTTACTATCATAGTCATTAATGTATTATTTGAGTACATATCAATTGTTGAAGATCTACAGTTTTCCACTATTACAACTAATGCTAAAATCAGTTTTATCTTTTAAATATCATGAATACTTAGTCTTTATTTATACATATTTTTAGGCAAATGTACAGTCTATGGTGCTATCAGAAGTTGTGCCTGTGTCCTGAATCTTAAACAATGTAGTAAACTTTATAGCCCCAAGGAAGAAAGACCAGGGTACTTTCTCAATCTGCCCTTAAATTGAACAGATGCGTCCTACTCCCCAGATGTCTGGCTCCTCACGTCTGAAACTGAGTGCCTTGTCCTAGGTCAAAAAGTGCTTCCTCATACATATTGGAATAAAATGATTCAGAAATGCTTGAACTCAAAGAAGAAAAGGGACTAACTGGCCAGATGCTTTGGTATCTATCAATTTCACTTTTCGAAAAGCCAGTGTTCTCTCACCTCTAAAGAATAATGGTGGCTGGGCGCGGTGACTCACGCCTGTAATCCCAGCACTTTGGGAGGCTGAGGCGGGCGGATCACCTGAGATCAGGAGTTCAAGACCAGCCTGACCGGCATGGTGAAACCTCATCTCTACTAAAAATACAAAAATCAGTTGGGCATAGTGGTGGGCGCCTGTAATCCCAGCTACTCAGGAGGCTGAGACAGGAGAATTGCTTGAACCCAGGAGGTGGAGGTTGCAGTGAGTCAAGATTGTACCACTGCATTCCAGCCTGGGCAACAGAGTGAGACTGTCTCAAAAAAAAAAAAAAAAAAAAAAAAAAAGGACATGGCAATGGGAGAAAGAAGCACAGGAAAGAGGAAACAGTTCCAATGCCAGGTTAAGCAGAACAAATCTGGGAAAGTTTTGATAATGAAAGCAGAAAGTTTCGATAATGAAAGCAGAAGGAGAAGAAGACTAGAGATATAAACAAAATGGAAGTGGCTCTCATAGTGTATAATTCTGGGTCCTCTCAGACTTAGTCAGAAGAACACATGAGTAAGAGATTTACTAGGGAAAAGCATGTGTGGAAAATGAGAGAGAGCTAGGAAACCCTGAGAAAATCCTTAGACTGCAAGGTAGGTCTAATATTGAATAAAGGAAAAAGGGAGGAGGAAAAGAAAGAGGAGCATTGGGTGCAGCATCTATTTGAGCCAGGCTATCAGGGAGTCCCTGGGTTAAACTTTTGCATCAGAGGAGTCCAGTGCATTCCAGAAACAGGCCTGTAGTAGTATCCTTGCCACACTCAGTCATTGCCTGAGAAGAACTACAGGAAGCATGGTCTTGACACAAATAGAGTGGGGTTTCAAAGCACAGCGTCTGGAGCAATTGATCAATTAGGCTCCCTGCAGTTACATATCTGAAAGGCTCATTTTCATGGCTGTCATACACTAGATACTCATGTATATACTAAATTCCAGAACAGAAGCACTACTCTATTTTATAGTGATAAAATTATAAGCAGCACCCATGTTGGAAAATTTAAGTACTAAAAAACGGAGATAAAAGGCTAACATTTGAAAACTATCAATAATGAAAATTACTCAAACAGCCATCCATTGTTTCTTATAAACTTACTCTAGGAGCTTCTGTGCATCATAATATCCAATTGGATGAACAGGAATACTTGGAAGACCAACAGCCTCTGCAATTCCACGCCTATAAGCATATTCTGAGAAAAAAAAAATTGCCATACTTCCAGTAAAAACTCAGTTTCATTCAAATGGTTCTCTGTAAATCACATTAAATACATTCTAATGTCACATTTGCTAGAATTGTTAAAGTAAAACAGATTAACAGTTCAAATATTAGCGAGAATGTGGAGCAACTGAAATCCCCATACATCGCTTGTGTGAGTCTAGTCTAAAATTATACAATCACTTAAGATAACTCTTTTGAAAAGCAATGTCAAGCAGAAATGTACACTATGGCACAGCAATTACACTCCTGGGTATTTACTCTAGAAAGATGAGCACATGCCCACAAGAAGACGTATACAAAATTGTTCATAACAGTCACATTTATATTAGCCAAATATTAGACAAAGTCCAGGTTTCTAACAGAAGAATGAATAAACAATCCATAGTATAATCCCACAATGGAATGCTACTTAATCATCGAAAGAAAAAAACTAATACATACAATGTGATGGAAAATCTCAAATTACTACACTGAAATAAACAAAGCTTTAAAAAAAAAATCTACGGTTTGATTCCATTTACTTGAAGTTCAAACCCAGGCAAACTAATACACGATGCTAGATATTAGAAAGTGATTGCTTCTAGGGGACACAGAGAAAATTGACCAGAAAGGGGTACAAAAGAACTTTCCAGAGTGATGGAAATGCCCTTATATCCTATTTTTAGTAACATAAACACATGCAATTTGCAAAATTTATTGAACTGAACTCTTAAGATCTATGTATTTCATTGCATGTAAACTCTACCTCAAAATAAGCACACACATTCTATCATTTCTTCAGATTTAAGAAAAATTAGAGCTGTTTTTCCATTTTTTTTTCTGATGTTTTTAAAACAATCTAATAAGAAACTTAGGGCCGGGCGCGGTGGCTCAAGCCGGTAATCCCAGCACTTTGGGAGGCCGAGACGGGCGGATCACAAGGTCAGGAGATCGAGACCATCCTGGTGAACACAGTGAAACCCCGTCTCTACTAAAAATACAAAAAACTAGCCAGGCGAGGTGGCGGGCGCCTGTAGTCCCAGCTACTTGGGAGGCTGAGGCAGGAGAATGGTGGGAACCCGGGAGGCGGAGCTTGCAGTGAGCTGAGATCCGGCCACTGCACTCCAGCCTGGGTGACAGAGCAAGACTCTGCCTCAAAAAAAAAAAAAGAAACTTAGGTAACTGCAAATCCTTATTCTTTTTATGCATAAAATGACATAATGATATGTTGTGTGGGATTTGTTTTCAAATTCTCTAGAATAATAGCAAAAAATTGGAATGATAAACAAATAAAACAAGATTGACAACATGTTGATAACTGTCTCTACTTTCATATATGTTAGAATTATGCCATAATAAAGAGTAAAATTAGAAGGAAAATAAAAATGTATAGGGCACAAAAAATAATTCAATAAACATTGGTCTCATAGAAATAACATAATTTTCCCCCTAAAATACCATCATTCAAATTTGAAGAAAATCAACAGAAACATTCCAGTTAATCTCATTTTATTTTCATTATTTTGACTTTGCATAACTAATAAAGCTTAGGCTAAGCTGCGTTTTTTAAAACTTGGAAATAAAAAGGTGGAGTAAATAAAGTTCAGGTATATTTATGTAATTTTGCTATAGCTTAATATGTATCATTTTTTAAAAAAGAAAAAAAAATTCTGACAATATATTATGTTCTAAGATTTACAAAGCCAAAAAAAAAAAAAAAAAATATATAACCTTTACAGGAGTCTATGATTTAAGAGTAAAACCAGATGAAGACGTAAATGTCACAGATAACTTGGCAAAGTATTTCACACAAGTTTTAAAAATTTAGTTAGCTTTAAACCACACAAACTTAATAATCACAGATTTTTGTAAACATTATCAAATAGTTGAGCACATTCAAAATAAATTAGCTCCCTTTGTTAATGTTTTACAGGGGAGCCTTTCAGCATAGGACTAGTATGTGGACTCTGTGAGCCAGACTGTCTAAATTTGAATCCAACTGCTCATTTAGAGGAGGGGTGATCTTGGGCTGACTTCTAGTCTCACTTTCCTCCCCTGTCAAATAAGACATAATAACATCCCCTAGCTTTAGGGTTTTTTAATGCAAGTAAAATGCATTTTAATGCAAGTAAAATGCTGCCATTTAGGAAACATTCTTTTAAAGTTATCTCTGTTACCTTATAGCAATGAAGCAATATGCATTTCCTGGGCTCTATATCCTAAATTGGCCATTTAACAAGTTTATGGAACTTCTGCTCTCCTGTCCCTTACCCACAACTGTGAAATCCAAAAACACTGTGAAATCTGTAAATCTGGGGGGAATTTATTTAACAGCAAAACCTGATCTGAGCTGAACTCATTTGAAAGGAAAATTCGAGTTGAGCAGACATAAGCCTGTTTATATTCCTTATTCCCCACCCCCCACTTACTACTTAGTGTAAGTATTCATACACTCTGCAGCAAAAATATGTATATGCTTTTTCCTCATATTCTGTCCCAGGCCCCTACGTCACTGTTATGCAAGTTATGGTATATGTGTAACACCATAATGTTTTTTAAATATCTGAAAAAGTCTGAATTCGAAAACCCACCAGGCCCAAGTTTCCAAATAAGGGGATAAGGGACCTGAACCAATCATTTTAGAGTTCAAAATTCTTTCATTCTTAAATGCAAAGAGAATAAAAAAAGACATGCTTAGTCCATTGTGCCAAAGGAAATTCTATAATAAAGTCTCTTTCAAATGTTAAGTTTCCTGTTATATTCAAGGATTGATCACTCACCATTTGCTGGGTAACCTGGTGTGAGAGGGTCTCCTGCGCCATTCAGATTTAGGATATTTCCACGCTGGACACCACCTCCAGGAAGATTCCAACCATCTGGATAGGACTTCACTCCAGGAGCAAAGTAGTCAGCAGGGTCTGAGTAGAGAATGACTCCTTTGGCCCCTGCCAGCTGGGCATTTTTAATCTAGAAAACACAGTGTCTTTCTTTCCTTATTTTAAACTGGTTGCTTCAGATTCGGTAATATCAGTTTTCAATATTACACTTAAATGAGTAGTAGAACTTTATCTTCAAACTTTTGTCATTAGGCCTACAACAAAGGATATCTCAGAGAGAATTTCCCTTTTCTTTTTGCTACTGTAAGCTCTAGAAATCCTCAGAGCGTCAGATTTGGTAATGTTCTTAGTAGTGGTAGTGAGTATTTGCTTTTTCCTTCCTCTAGCTTAGAAGTATAATAAGCAAGTAGATCCCACAGGCCAAATTCCTATTGTTCTATAGTCGAAAGGGAATTTTTTAAAATTTAATTTCCCACTAAAAAGAAAAATATATTTATTAACAAATAAAATGAGAGTAATATTTAAATTTGCTATGTGTAAACTGTTTTCCCTCATTATTTATAACAATTCATACTACAATTTAATTTAGTAAATATTTTTGTAGAAAATATTTAAAACAGAAATACTGAAACTTAATAATAAACCCAGTGCATGTTTCTTCGTAGGCCACAGCATAACCTGTAAGCACAGAAAAATTTGTTCTGTTCACCCTAACCATCTGCACTGGTCAAATTCCAATGATCAAATTTAACCCTGGGATATAACCTAGTAAATGTAAGCTTTATGCCCACCTGTCTGTAACATGGGCACATCACAGAATACAAGAAAATCATGGTATTCATAAAGTTTTAAGAAAATGATTCTACACATGTAAAACCCACTATGAGGGAGAGAAAAGATGATTTTTTACCTTATTTCCTCTGAAAACTTTCCCATATCTGGCAATTACAATTTTCCCAGAGCAATTGATTTTCATGTCCCGTTCCAATTTGAAGAAGTCTTCAGTTCGTGCATAGTTAACATACACTAGATCGCCCTGTTGAGATCAGGAATGACTTCATGTAAGTCAGATGTAAAACAAGGAGGTTTTTCTGCATGGGGACTGTTGGACATTTTTGAAAGAGGGAAGAGGTTAGAGCACACAAGAGGGTCAGAAATGCATGAGCTCCAAAGAAGAGATTCAAGGGAAAAATGAATTTAAATTGAGAATGAAATTAGATGGGCTAGAGCATATGAATTAAGTAATATCTGTTTGTATTTGTCCCACATTTAGTGGCTATGAAGCTGAAGCTACAGAAGCACTCTCCCACAGAAAAGTATTATACATAAACACATTGCAGCACGCAACGTGAAGGGGTCCAGATACCCTAGGCTAAGAAGCCCTTAATGAGATCTTTCCTTCTTCAGAGTGTGTTCACAGGGAGCAGTTTAATGCTTCTTAACAACTACCAAGTAAAGAAAAACAGACAGGTAACATCACTGGTTTATAGGTCTAATTTCAATCATTAATGTGATGATGTGCAAATCTTAGCTCATATTTGAGTCTCAATATTCTCATTTGCTAAATGACCTGCTAGATTAAATCAGTGACCTTCCAAGCTTTTTTTGCTCACCTGTTCCCTAAATTAATGTTGGCAGTGTACCCCTTCATCTAAAATTTTAAATGTTTTATCATACCACTAAGTAGCTGCAAAGCATGCAATATCTAGCTTACTATAAATATTAACATTTTTAGATGAAATTGTATATAACTTTTATATCAATCCAAAGGAATTTAAAAACTATATTTCTTTGCTATTCAACATCATCAATTTTAAAAAATACATGAACATGCTCTTCTTTACAGTTAAAGTTTTGTCATCTCTTTTTTTTTTTTTGAACTTGTATATTGTCCACCTTCCTCCACAGAATTTTACTGTAAAGTAAAATATATTTGTACTGGGCACTAGGATGAGCTGTCCAGGTTCATGGTCAATGAGGGACTTTTTGCTCCAGCTTCAGGGAAGCCTCTCTGCAGACAACCTTCATCTGTCAGCCCCTTCAAGGATTACCTCAGCTGTAGACAGCCCCCTTGCTCAAGGTCATGTCCCTTCCTAGAATGCTACACATTCAGTGACTGATTGATGTGAGGGTATAGAGACCTGGACATCTCAGTCTAACATAGGATAATTCTGAGAAACTATTCCAGACCTCCTTATAGGCTTAGCCAAGGCTATCCTTGAGCTGGCATTGCAAGGTGACTTCTCCCTCTGCCTAATCCAGCTTTCCTTCTCACAGATGTTGATCCCAAGAGAACACTCCATAATTATCAACTAGCATTCTAGATTTAATTCTAGAATCTATTACCTTAAATATGAGTATGCTTGAAAGTCTTTTATTAATCACTGTCAAATTTCCTTGAATCAGTATATCTATATGTCAATTTTTTTAAAAAAATATTTATTTTTGTGATAGATTGTGTTAAGAAACAGCTTCAGGAGTAAGTTATAATTATAGGCCAGGCATGGTGGCTCATGTCTGTAATTCCAGCACTTTAGGACACTGGGGCAGGCAGATCACTTGAGGTTGGGAGTTCAAGACCAGCCTGGCCAACATAGTGAAAACCCATCTCTACTAAAAACATAAAAATCAGCTGGGCGTGGTGGCAAGCGCCTGTAATCCCAGCTACTTGGGGGCTGAGTCCCGAGAATTGCTTGAACATGGGAGGTGGAGGTTGCAGTTAGCTGAGATCATACCATTGCACTCTAGCCTAGGCAACGGAGTAAGACTTGGTCTCAAAAATAAGATAGTTATAATTGTAATTACTAGTAGTATCAAATTAAATCTAACAACATCATTGCAATTCTTAGAAATAATGCATAACCCTAATATTTGATTAGAAATATATCTTAATGCAATGAGTGGGACAGTGAAGCATTATCTTAACACATTTGTTCAGTAGGTGAACAAATTATTGCTAGAATGAGATGGATCAGCAACAACAGTTCAATTTATATAGTAAGTTCTGAGAAAACATGGATAGGAATGAAAGATGTGTTATGGAATTGTCACTAACTTATTTAAACTTCTTTCAAGTTATAATCTGAAAATCACAAATTGATCTTTCATACAAGTGTATTTTAATGATATTAGCTGGAAACTCAATTGGGTTTACTTTCAATTTTGCTCAATTGTAAACTTTGAATTGCTAAGAATTTGTTACCCAGCTATTAGAATCATTCATTATCTTAACATTGAAAACAATATTTCTAATTGTCTCTTTTTTTTGGAGCCCCAGAGATTTTTACAACACAGAGAAATGCTTCATATTGACTTAGAATGGGTGGGAGATGTTTTTCATTTGTAAAATAAGGTGAAAATGCTTGTAAATAGGGAGCAGGACCACATGACAGGCTAGCTTTCAATACCATGAAAAAGTACACAGGGTAATTAATGATCTGGAAACTGATCTCTTTAAAACCTTGTCATGCTTGCCTTCCAAAAGTCTTTACACAGCCCAGTTTGAAAACCCTGTCCCAGATGATTTCCAAAATCCTATCATTTTATTTTGGCTATTGTTTCCCTTTTTGACCACATTTTTCATAGCATGTACACAACAAATATATATGAGATATTAAAATAGAATCGTCTCCAAGCTGATTCTAGGATTCATTTGACAAATTGGTGAAAATGTATTATGTGTTAGGTAGTGCCTTATGTAATGCAACAAATCTCTGCCCTTGAAGGAACTGACACAGCAGGTCCTCCTTCAGTCACAATGGGATTAAGTCTTATTAAACTCACCTAAGTTGAAAATAATTATACGTCTAAAGTGTATTTTTGACTTAGGATATTTTCAATTTATAGTGGGTTTATCCAGACACAACCTCATGGTAAGTTGAGAAGTGGATTGAATGAGTATGGCTATTGCACCATCATAAAGTCAAAAAATTTTAAGTAGCCATCTTAAGTTGGGGATTTCCTGTAACGTGGATGCGATAATATGATAATGAGTATTAAATTTAATAACTAAGCAAAGCATACATTATATTAAAAGGTGATAAGTAGTATAAAAAAGCATTTAAATAGAGTATACAAATGGTGAACTGGAGCTTAAGTGGGTGTAATATTAAATAAAATGTGAATCTGATTGGGAAACTGACATTTGAATCTTTGCCTCTGTAAAAGGATTACATTTAGCTCTTGTATTTCTTCCTAAGACCAATGTAATATTAATGCACTATTAATCATAACACTATATTTCTGATTTATCATTGTTAGCCCTCTCTGGAGCACACTCTTATTCTATTTTAACTGTGGCTACAAAGTCATTAACCAATTTGATTTAAGCAAAATAATTTTTTTAGTGTAAGTATCCTACATAAAATTTACCCTTAATATAACTTTGAGGAGACTATACCTTTAAATGTCTCTAAATATGGCTGTCCTTTGATGTATCAGCAATTCTCACAAAACAAATTGTGAGGGAGAGAAAACTGAAAAAGATATTAGCTTAAAAATGAGAGTAAACTTTGAAAATGAAAACAAGTGTGACAGATATTCCCTCTCAGCACTTCTCAAATGCAAGTTGTCACTGTGAGTTAGCAAAGAGCTTTGTTTTTAGACAAAGACCTTCTTGTACAATTTACACTGTACCATCCATTGTTCTATGACTGTGAATAAATAGAATCTTGCACCTCTTAGCCTGGAATTTTCTTTGTTTCCTTAAGCTTCCATCTCCCTAACTCTTATTTATAGAGATAGAATTGGGAGGCAAAACCAGTGATTCTCAAAGATGGTCCTTGAACCCTCAGAAACAATATCACACTTGTTACAAGCACAAACTCTAAGGCTCCACCCCATTAAACTTAGGAAGTGGAAAGCAGAATCTGTGTCTTACAAGCCATCCACATTATTGTGACAGACACTAAAGCTTGAGAACCACTAGAATAGCCTATATTTTATCAACACTGCAAATTGCTAATTTTAAACATCATAAAGCAGAGTCCCATATTTCCTATTTCACAGGATTCAGACGTAAATTCAAAGATTACTGATCGTGAAAGCGTGAATTTTTTTTTATTTTTTATTTATTTATTTATTTTTTTGAGACGGAGTCTAGCTCTGTCGCCCAGGCTGAAGTGCATACATTTAAATAATAATTTAAAATAGCTAAAAAATATGAAATGTACTTTAAAAATCTTAAATTAATGTTATCTGTTGAAAAAGTTGAAGTGTGAAGTGTGAAACTGAAGAACACTGAAATGTATTGAGCAGTGAAAAGATTATGTATAAAATAACAGGTGGGCCTGATGCGGAGGCAGGCGGATCACCTGAGGTCAGGAGTTGCGATCTCGGCCCACTGCAAGCTCCACCTCCCGAGTTCACGCCATTCTCCTGCCTCACCCTCCCGAGTAGCTGGGACTACAGTATCCCGCCACCACGCCTGGCTAACTTTTTTGTATTTTTAGTAGAGACAGGGTTTCACCGTGTTAGCCAGAATGATCTCGATCTACTGACCTCATGATCCGCCCGCCTCTGCCCCCAGAGCGCTGGGATTGCAGGTGTGAGCCACTGCGCCCAGCCGGTGAAATGTTTTAAACACACATACGGACACACATAGTTTTGAATTAACACTCCACTGGCTGGGTTACAGATGATCCAGTGAGGAACACCGATCAGCAAACTCATCTGATATTTGAACATAAACAGCAAACCCATACAACATGTGTGCTCTTTCTATTTAGCCATTGATCTGGAAGATTTTAAGTCTATTTGAAGGAAATAAGAGACAATGATCTTTATAATTCTTTCTTATGATTAATAGTAATGTCAAAGTCCAAAAATTATTTGGAAGATTTTAATTGGGTATGTAGTAAACCTACAAACTAATTTAGGTGTAATCTTCTCCTTATAACATGATGTTTTCTCATCCAGAAAAGTAAACAGTTTAATTGTTTTTTGTTTTGTCTTTCTGAGATGGAGTCTCCCTCTGTCGCCCAGGCTGGAATTCAGTGGCGCGATCTCGGCTCACTGCAAGCTCCGCCTCCCGGGTTCACACCATTCTCCTGGCGTATCTGGGACTACAGGTGTGTGCCACCGCATCTGGTTAATTTTTTTTTTTTTGTATTTTTCATAGAGATGGGGTTTCACCATGTTGGCCAGGCTGATCTCAAACTCCTGACCTCAGGTGATCCACCTGCCTCCGCACCTGGTCAACCTGTTTTTTTATACATAATCTTTTCACTGCTCAATACATTTTAGTGTTCTTCAATTTCACACTTCACACTTCAACTTCTTCAAGAGATCACATTCATTTAAGATTTTAAAAGTATAATTTATATTTTTTAGCTATTTTAAATTAAATTGATTCATTATACTTTCTGCTATCATATATTATTTGGTCATTTCTGTTTAGCTTCAATCTGGTAATATTAATATTATTTTAAATAAAAAATTATTGTTAATTTTTGGTATACATAAGTGATGCAGTTATATCACTGTAAATAATAAACAAGGAGAATATTAATAAAGAAAGCCCAAAGTGCAAAAACATAAGGAAAATAATTTGACAATATCAAAATTAAGAATCTCTTTTCAACAAAGGAAAACACAGACTGAACAAAAAAAATGAAAAATTAGAATGGGCAAAACTAACTTATGGTGGCAAAAATGTCAAAGAAAGATATCTGGTGTGTGTAGAGCTGATTAAGAAGAAGCATAAGGGAATTTTCTGAAGTAAAAGTAATATTCTGTACATTGATAGGGTGCAGATCATCCAGATGTAGGCATTTGTCAAAAATCAATAAATGTGCATTTGGGATTTGTGCATCTCATTGCAGTAAATTGTATCTTTAAAAATACTATGAATAAAATATAATCAATATTCCTCCTTCTTACGAAGACATTCTCATTACTTAAATGTGGAAAAAATTAATTGGATTACATCAAAAGTCCCTTTATAACCCTTTAATTATTGGCTGAACGTATGAAGTGGAGGAAGGCTTCTTTTTGTCATTTTTATTTTGTTGCACTGTGTTTTACCTCTGGCATTCCTTGAGGAGAGAAAGCACTGAAAGGTGGTACAATATCCGAAACATTTTCATATCCTGCAGGAGGTGGTTCAAATAATGATGTGTTGAAAATCTAGAGAAACAAAATATTATAATCAAAAGTAAATCAGTTAAAGTTTGATTACTATAATCAAACATAAACAATGCATATTATCTTTTATGTCAGTAGAGGGTGAATGAATCCTTCAGGATTCTGATGATATCAGATACCCAGCACTGTGCTAGAAGTTGTGAGGAATTCATGAGATGAATAAATCACAGATTTTGTCCTCAAAATGGTAAGATCTATTCAAGGAAACAAAGCTAAAAACCCCCACCAATAACTAAAAATCAACCAAACAAAAAACAACAATCATAAAATAAGTAAGTACTATAGAAAGAAAAGCTCAGAAGAGGTAAAAAGATACTCTTCTGAAAGGAATATTGTGTATTGTAACCTGTATACTGATAGAAGGAAGAATTAGAAATTGATTTTTTGTAAGTGGCATACATACCAAGCTAGTGTAAATAAAAGCCTAAATATGTAATTGCTTCACAGAAGGTTAGAAGTAAATTAACTTCATGAATTTCTTGAAAGAACTTATAAGGACTAGCTTTTGATTTTGGAGAAAAATTTTAATCCCCAAATAAAAAGTAACTTTGTTTGGTAATATCAATCATTATAATAGTGCTTAGATAATTACCTAGGAACAAAGTAAATATTAAATTTACTTAAAAAAAGTACATGATTGGGGAATCCACAAATGGCCATATCTAGATTCTCTGAACAGCATATGCACTGAAAAGAATGAAAAACACTGAACCAAATATATGTCTTTTTAAGTTTATAATTAAATTGGAAAAAATAGTAAGGAATATTCAGAAGCAAAAAAATAAAATGAAAGCAAGAATCCTCAGAGGCAGCATGGAATTTGGCTTTGCCTTAGGTGGATCTATCAAAGCCTATGGCCCCATGAAAAGGATTCAGGAGTTAGTCTAAAACTGGTTCACATAATGGAATCTAGCAGAAGACTGTGCATAAAGCTGGTCTAAGTACAACAATATCCTGGCCAGGTGCGGTGGCTCACGCCTGTAATCCCAGCACTTTGGGAGACTGGGAGCCCAAGGTGGGCGGATTACACGGTCAGGAGTTTGAGACCAGCCTGACCAACATGGTGAAACCCGATCTCTACTAAAAACACAAAATTAGCCGGGCGTGGTGGCATGTGCCTGTAATCCCAGCTACTCAGGAGGCTGAGACAGGAGAATCACTTGAACCCGCAAGGCAAGTTTGCAGTGAGTAGAGATTGCCGCCACTGCACTCCAGTATGGATGACAAAAAAAAAAAAAAAAAAAGAACATAATCGTAATAATAATACAATCCTTTAGGGTTAAGGATAAATTCAAAATAAACTTGCTCCATGGAAAGTAATGGCTTAGGGTAAACCAGGAAAAAAGGGTTCCAGATAATTCATAACCCTGTAGATTTTCATTCACTATTTATACAGTATGCCTCAAGCTAAAATATTTATTTTAAAGCAGTGCCAGGATTGTAGTGCTCCCTGGGGCCTAAGAGAAATGATCAGGAGGAATCAGTCTTCAACTTAGCTTTAAATAATTTCCAAATTCTAAGGGAGAAGAACTCAGAGCCACAAAATCACCAAACACCTCCAAAGTACAATGGAAAAGAGCCAACAGAAGGAACAGAGTAAAATTACAGCTGCAAAGACTGTATTTATGGTATGTATCATACACATGATATTGAACTAAAATTTAAATAAAAATTAAAGCCAGGCTGGGCACGGTGCCTCATGCCTTGTAATACCAGCACTTTGGGAGGCCAAGGCAGGTGAATCGCCTGAGGTTGGGAGTTCAAGACCAGCCTGGCCAACCTGGGGAAACCCTGTCTCTACTAAAATTGCAAAATTAGCGGGACATGGTGCTCCTGTAGTCCCAGATACTTGTGTGGCTGAGGCAGGAGAATCACTTGAACCTGGGAGGCGGAGGTTGCCGTGAGCTAAGATCGTGCCACTGCAGTCCAGCCTGGGCAACAAGAGCAAAACTTCGTCTCAAAAAAAAAAAAGAAAGAAAGAAAAGTTAAGGCCAGGTGCGGTAGCTTGTGCTTGTAATGCCAACACTTTTTGGAGGCCAAGGCAGGTAGATCACTTGAGGTCAGGAGTTCCAGAGCAAAACCTCCCCTCTACCAAAACCTCTCCAAAAATGCAAAAATTAGCCAGGTGTGGTGGTATGTGCCTGTGGTCCCAGCTACTCAGGAAGCTGAGCAAGAGAATTGCTTGAACCTGGGCTGTGAAGGTTTCAGTGAGCCAAGATTGCGCTATTGCATTCCAGCCTGGGCAACTGAGCGAGACTCCATCTCTCAAAATAAATAAATAAATAAATGAATGAAATAAAAATACAGAGGTACAGCACCAAATGCAAATTGTGAACATTGAAATAAATAAATAAAACTAAATGAAAAATGTGAAATAATGTATGGATAAAAAATATTTAGACAAAGCTATAGAGAATTGTTTTAGGAAGTAAATCTAAAGAAATAATTCAGAATGTAGCACAGAATCATAGAAAAGAGAAATATGAAAGAAATATTAAACACCTAAAAAACAAAATGAGAAGGTGTGGGATACATATGGAATTACAAAGGAAGAGAAGAGAAAGAATTTAGAAAGCCTAAATTTGAATGACTAAAAACATTCCAAAACTACCAAAAATCATGACCCCGACCTCCATAATTTCACATTCAGGAGATCCAGTGAATCTTGACCAAGATGAATAAAAATAATCTTTACCCAGCCCATTACAATAAAATTGCAAAACTTAATATAGTACTTAATGATAAAAATTGCAAAAGAGAGATTATACATGATTACCCAAGCAGAACAAAAATTAGATTGGCAGTTGACTTCTCAACAGTGGCAATGGAGGCTGGGCGCAGTGGCTCACACCTATAATCCCAGCACTTTGGGAGGCTGAGGCCAGTGGATGACCTGAGGTCCGGAGTTCAAGACCAGCCTGGCCAACATGGTAAAACCCCGTCTCTACTAAAAATACAAAAATTAGCCAGGTGTGGTGGCACACACCTGTAGTCCCAGCTACTTGGGAAGCTGAGGCAGGAGAATCACTTGAACCTGGGAGGCAGAGATTGCAGTTAGCCAAGATCACACCACTTCATTCCAGCCTGGGCAACAGAGAGAGATTCCGTCTCAAAAAAAAAAAAAAGAAAAAAGAAACACCAAAAAAACCAGTAGCAATGGAATCATAATTCAGTAGAATATTGTCTCCATGGTTTTGAGCAGCAATTACTGTCAAACTGCAAATTTGTGTACTATAAAATCATTCTTCCTTTGAGAATGAATATGAAAAACACATTTTTCCACCAAATTTTAACAGTTTTGGGTCGACAGGTGTTCACTTAAAACAAAGAACATTTGTAAACAGTATTGTTCAATAAACAAAACAATACCATACAACAAATGAAGCCTCTAAAAGAATTTCTAAAATGATGCAAGAGAATCAGAAAGGAAAGATACTGCAAATGTGTGGTAAAAATTAAATGAGGACTGTATACGATAATAATAATGTATTACTATCATAATAACAAACATATTTTTCAAGTTTATGAAACAAGATTGAATTAAAATTATGCATATAAATTGGTAATATATAACGAAAGTGAAAGTGTTCTAAGGTTTATATACTGTAGAAATATTGATTGAATTATGACACCAAAGCTTTAGGGGAAAAAAGGAAGAGTAAAATTCATACTAGAGGAAGGTAAAAGTGACCTAAATATTGTATATCAGAATTATAATAAATGAAAATGGAAAAAAGAATAATTAAAAAGCATAGCATGTCAGACTAAATAAAATCAGCTGTGTACTAGCTGACAAGGAGTGAAATAAACCTAAGCAAGTTTAAAAGTGACAAAACTGAAAAAGAAATACCAAACAAATATTTGCTTTAAAAAAAAATTTTAGGGCAAAGTCAAATAACATTACGAAGAGATAAGGAAGGCTACTACGTAAGTGTAAGTCTGTCATTTTATCAACAATTCTAATTTTGTTTACATATGACAATAGGTCCCCAAATTATAGATAACATAAATTTATGAAATTATAAGTTATATATATAATATAACAGAGACACCACTATAGTGAGGTGAGATAACTTAACATTTTTTTCTAATTAATAAAGGAAGCAGACAAAATGAGAGCACGTTAAGGATAATGGAGATTTCAGCCAAATAATAAACAAACTCAAACTAATGTACAAATATAAAATATTACCCCAAACAACCATCAGATTACATGTTTTTCCCAAAGAAACACAGAACATTTATAAAAATTGAGCACATATTAGGCTCCAAAGGAAGCCTCAACAATTGTCAAAGGATTAGTGTCCTACAAACCACATTATTTGATCTCAATATATTCAATTTAGAGATCAGATCAAACAAACAACAAGAACAATGTTTACATTCAGAATTTTAAAAAAGACTTGTAAATAGTTCCAGGATCAAAGAAGAAAATACAGAAATTAAAAAATATTTAGATGCTAATCATAACTAAACTACTCCTAATCCAAATTTGTGAAATGTAGTTGAAGTGGAAAGGGAAGTTAAAGGGAATATTTATGGCTCTACATACTCATATTAGAAATGAAGAAAGACTCAACATCAGTAAATTAAGCATTCTATTGATTTTACAAAGAACAGCAAAGTAAACACAAAGAAGATAAAAGAGGTAATTATAAAACAAGAACAGAATTAATAAAATATAAAGCAAAGATAGATGAAAAAAGATTGCCAAAGCCAAATTTTATTCTTTGGATACACTAGTAAATTCGACATATCCCTCTCAGGAGCAATAAGAAAATAATATAGCAAAAGCACAAATAAATAATATCAGTTATCAAAAAGAGGCACATCTACAGATGCTGAACAGATTAAAAAAGATAAGAAAATACTAGGAACAACTATACTATACATTTGAAAGCTTACATGAAATGGAAAATGCATTTTAAATAAAACTTACGAAAACTGACATAAGAATACATTTTTTAGAAAATCGGCCATGCACAGTGGCTCACGCCTGTAACAATCCCAGCACTTTGGGAGGCCGAGGCGGGTGGATTATGAGGTCAGGAGTTCAAGACCAGCCTGGCCAACATAGTGAAATCATGTCTCGACTAAAAATATAAAAATTTGCCGGGTGTGGTGGCACGTGCCTGTAGTCCCAGCTACTCGGGAGGCTGAGGCGGGAGAATCGCTTGAACCGGGGAGGCAGAGATTGCAGTGGGCCGAGACCGTGCCATTACACTCCAGCCTGGGTGATAGAGTGAGATTCAGTCAAAAAAAAAAAAAAAAGTATAGTTGTCTAGCCATATAACAATAAAGTCATATATCAAACAATAAAAATTGTTATATGACATAAAATTATCATATGACAAACAATAAAGCCATTTAACAAACAATAAAAATTGTTATATAACATAAAATAGTCATATAACAACCAATAAAGAAATTAAACCAGTAGTTTAAAATTTTCCACAAATAGAGTCAAGGCCAACTGGTTTTCCTTGAGTTGGAAAGGTTAAAGGAAAAGATAATTTAATTACAACAAAATCTATTTCAGAAAATATTAAAAACCCAACTCATTTTAGAAGGCAAGTATAATATTGAAATTATACCCCAACAAATAGATTGCAAACACACAGACTAAACATGCTATGAGTATAAACAGAATATATATCAATATATGAATTTAAAACTCTAATGCTAATATCGTAAGTTCAAAAAATGTAAGATTATTCTAACATTAGAATATCACTGAATGTCATCTTCAGATCCAGAAAGAAAAATTGCATGCTGATCTCAAAGATAAATGTGTTTAATATAAATCCATATGGCAAAAAATTTTAGTATACATGGAAAGGATGTACATTTAAGATAACCAGAAAAATAAAACAGTAAATATCATAATTAACGGTGAAAAAGAATTAAAGGTATTTCCTTCAAGACCAGAAGAAAGTTAAGGATATCTGGTATCAAAACTTCTTTTCAACATTATACTGTATAGGTCTTGCCCAGTGCAGTAATACAAATGGGAGGGATTTGGAGATGAGGAATGGATCTGGGCAGATTTTACATTGTACTAACTAGAGCAGTAGTTATTTCCCTCTTCTGCGACTGATAGAAGCTAAAATGAAACCATATCAACTACTATTTGCCAAATCCTCACATCTTCTGAATTTCCCATGTTTTTTCTGTGATTCACATATGAACTCATCTGAATCACTAGGTAAAATTAAAAGAAATATTATGCTGAGGTGCAATAAAAATCAATAAAGGAACAAAGTCGTTATATAAGCATGTCTTTCAGGCAAGGGAATATTCAGACTTGTCTCACTTGATTTGCCTTTATGGTAATCAATTTTGCAGCACCACTATGCCACACTGAATTTTAAAGCAAGTTTATGAGCTATTCTAACAAGAAAAGTTTTTTAATGTCAAGGAAATGACTTTTTGGCTGATTTTATCAAAGATAGATTATATTTCAGTCTTAGAGTATTTCTTACTTTTCAAAATGCACTAGTAGCCTCAAATTACATATTCTGAGTATAACTAAAACAATATTAGTTTACGATTTCTATTTACATTTTGTGACATAAAATCAATACATAGTTCAATCTTTATGGTATGTTATTTCTGCATAATCAAAGGTGAAACAATATCTCTGTATACATTAAAAATATTTCTGGGGAGACCGAGGCGGGCGGATCACGAGGTCAGGAGATCAAGACCATCCTGGCTGACACGGTGAAACCTCGTCTCTACTAAAAATACAAAAAAATTAGCCAGGCGCGGTGGCGGGCGCCTGTAGTCCCAGCTACTGGAGAGGCTGAGGCAGGAGAATGGCGTGAACCCGGGAAGCGGAGCTTACAGTGAGCCGAGATCACGCCACTGCACTCCAGCCTGGACGATAAAGCGAGACAGTGTCTCAAATAATAATAATAATAATAATAAAGTAAAAAATAAAAAATTCTGATAGGATCCACAAAATGCTAATCATATTTGGCTGGGAGCAGTGGTTCACGCCTGTAATCCCAGCACTTTGGGAGGCCAAGGTGGGCAAATCACGAGGTCAGGAGATCGAGACCATCCTGGCTAACACGGTGAAACCCCGTTTCTACTAAAAATACAAAAAATTAGCCGGGCATGGCGGCGTGCGCCTGTAGTCCCAGCTGCGGGGGAGGCTGAAGCAGGAGAATGGCGTGAGACTAGGAGGCAGAGCTTGCAGTGAACCGAGATCGCACCACTGCCCTCCAGCCTGGGAGACAGAGCGAGACTCCGTCTCAAAAAAAATACTAATCATATTTGTTGCCTATAGGATGGAGAACTTGTCTGTTTTGTGTAGGAGTATAAAAGGAATCACAGTTTACCACACAGCTCAGCTGTGAATTTTTATTCATACCAATTAAATTATACTGGGAGATGGAAGATAGTAAGAGAACCTGGTGGTTGGGGCCAAGAGATGAGCAGGGAGTTGACTTGTCACAATGTCAATAGATAATGCCTGCATCTGAAATAAAAGCATATAAGCATGTAGTTTACAGAAATAGATGTAAATATCAAAAGAATGAACTTATAGTTGAATAATGATTGCCTCTGGAAAGAGGAAAACAGAGAAAAAGCAAGGCACTCAGGAGAATTGTGTGCATATATGAGTATATATATATATGCACATTGTGAGATTATGTACATACATAACTTGGATAAAAATAAAAAAGAACTAATGATGTAATTTTAAAAAATTAAGAAACTAGGTATCTAACACTATCGAAAAATTTCCCAAATGAAACTTTTACATGATTCATTTTGTATTCTCTGAAAGGCTTTGGTAACATTATGAATAGGCCGGGCGCGGTGGCTCAAGCCTGTAATCCCAGCACTTTGGGAGGCCGAGTCGGGCGGATCACGAGGTCAGGAGATCGAGACCATCCTGGCTAACCCAGTAAAACCCCCTCTCTACTAAAAAGTACAAAAAACTAGCCGGGCAATGTGGCGGGTGCCTGTAGTCCCAGCTACTTGGGAGGCTGAGGCAGGAGAATGGCGTAAACCCGGGAGACAGAGCTTGCAGTGAGCTGAGATCTGGCCACTGCACTCCAGCCAGGGCGACAGAGCCAGACTCCGTCTCAAAAAAAAAAAAAATTATGAATGCTCATAATACAAAAATAAATAATGAAATAAAATAATCAATGATACAGTCAAAACTGGAAAGTGAGGAGGAAGGAAAAAAGAAGAAAAAACAACAACATTAGCAAGACTTCACCTTAAAAAATAAACTAAAATATATTATATGTTTGCTCTTTCCCGCATTGTACCTAGACAATTCCCAAATCTGATACATCAAAACAGAGGCTTAAGCATATATATACTTTTTAACATTGTCAATATTTTATATCTTTAAATATTTTTTCTGAACATATTTTAAAGACCCCTTGGTATTTAACACTATAGATATGCCACCCCTTATTTAACAACCTGAGTCTCTATGATGTGTAATGGTATTCCATTTTAAATATAATATATTTTAGGGGTTTTTTGTTTGTTTCTCTTTTTTTTTCTTTTCTTTTAAAGTGGAATCTTGCTATGTTGTTCAAGCTGGTCTGCAACTCCTGACTCAAGCTATTATCCTATCTCAGCCTCCCAAGTAGCTGAGATTAGGGGAACATGCCACCACGCCTGGCTTAATAATATTTTTTAAAGTTATATTGTTAACTACTTATAATTGAGAACAGCAGTTAATATGAAAAGCTCCAAGCACATTAGGAAATTTAGTATGGAATTATATCACTGACTGTAAAACATAACAACATATTTATCATTAAGAAGAGATTGATTCATTAGTCAATAAAAGGAGGTTATTGACCTATAATGAAAAAAATTAAATATGTACTTATATCACATGACATTTTCAGTTCACTGATTAAACTGGACATATTTCAAGCTATATGTAATTAAGAGTGCCCAGTAATAAAAGGACTAAAGGAAGTTACCTAAATTGAAATGGACTCTTCTACATACGGTAGCTCTAAAACTAAGGTATGTTAAGTAGGGATGAATGTGTGTTATATTTTGTGATCTTTCATATTGAACATATCACAATAATAAATATATCAATTTATCTGCATTGTCTTCTGTTTCTTAAGTATATGCCCCAACTTGCAAACAAGATTGCAAATTCTTTAAATACCATGCTAAAGACTTTGCCTCCAAACTTGTCCTCTCCAAATGTCCACACACAAATTCTTCTCACAGAGCTCAACCTGATCATTTGAGACATAATCATTAAGTACCAATAAAAACTTGCTGGGTCAAACTGCATACTGGATCCCTGAATTTCCCAGCAACTCCAAATCTGTGCAGTGTCTTTATAAATTAAACATATCAAAAATGTATCTGTTGGCCAGCCGTGGTGGCTCATGCCTGTAATTCCAGTACTTTGGGAGGCTGAGGCAGGTGGACACCTGAGGTCAGGAGTTCGAGACCAGCCTGGCCAACATGGCAAAACCCCATCTCTACTAAAAATACAAAAATTAGCTGGGTGTTGTGGTACACACCTGTAATCCCAGCTAATCAGGAGGCTGAGGAAGGAGAATCACTTGAACATGGGAGGTGGAGGTTGCAGTGAGCCCAGATGGCACCACTGCACTCCAGACTGCCCGACAGGAGTGAAACTCCATCTGAAAAAAAAAAAAAAAGAATCTCTTTTATAAAGTATATTTTTATGCTTGTAAGTTTACAAGTATATCATATTTGATATTAGTGTGTAGTACTAAAAACAAAAAAACAGCAACTGTTATCAAGCATTAATTTCTCAGAATCTTTCTAAAACACATTAAACTCAAACATCATAGGAAATTAGTTGACATGGATAATGAGATATTAAAGGTATTCACAAGATCCAATAATATTGATTTCTATTAATGTTTAGAGATGGGATAGAACATTATTTCATAAAGGTATTTGAAAAAGAATAAATAGGGGCAATGTTTCTTTTATTTATTTATTTATTTTTTACCTCATTTCCATCTTCATTAATTATTGAGATGTAGTTGGGATGAGTCTTATTTGGGTAGGATAACAGGACATCATAATGAGTTAGCTCAACAGAATCCAGGCCAAATTCTTTCCACTGGGATTGAATTTGCTTTGCAAGTTGAAAGTTTTGTTCTGTTCCTGCTAAATGTGGTATCTGTGTAAAATTACTGGTGAACAAAAATTGAAACTGGTTAGATATTAATGTTTAATCAACTTTTATTCCAAATCAACAAAATAAAGCAGAGTTACACAAAAATACTTTGAAATGTGATATGTTAAAACATTAAAGTAGTACTATTATTGCATGAAATAGATTTTCAAAGTCTGCTTTGAAATTTTTATGTTCTAATTTGTACTAAATCAAGAGAAAAATTGGAGAAATTGATCTTTGTATCATTATGTGTAATCCTATGACTATAACCTCATATGGTAGATTAATAAAGTGTCATATTCTTTCTTAAGACCTATACTTCTTGGAACTTACATGGAATTCTCTGTCTATATCACTGTGTAAATTATTGAAACAGACAAAAATATTCTATCCCAAAGACCAAGGTGTGACGTGGCAAGAATTACTAATAATTACATTTATTTAAATAGTGAGAATTATAGACAAGCGATAAACTTTTTGACTAGCAACCATTTATAAAGTACCTTCCTCAAAGAATAATCTGAACATACTGACACAAGTTCAAAATGAATCTCTTGCACTTCAAGCACTTCATCTATAATACAGAGTAACACACTTAAAATCAATGACAATAATTAATCTGAAGAGTAATATCTTTAACAAAGAAATTATGTGGCCAAAATTTGGCTACCAGGAATATTTTCAGTAGACTAATTTCTCATTTAATATATTTAGACTCTGGTGCTTTTGATTGTTTTAAATTTCTCCCTCCTGGGAAATTTCTTGTTTCCCTGAAGAGCTCATTGGTTAGTATTTTTAACTTAAGCCCTTAAATATGTGACAAGATATTATGTAGCATGAAAATATGTGTGTGTGTATATATATATATATATATATATATATATATAGTTCATAAACTTTTGGAACTACATAAATTCTAGTTTTAAATATGTAGTTTTATAAAATCAACATAATTCCATCCTTATGATGATTTAAAAAAAAACTAATAACGAACACGGCTATGATAATCCCAGTTTCAAGTTTCATTCTGACATGTGTTTTAATTTTTTTCATTTGGTGAATCAACAATGAATTAAAGTAACTCAATTTTTTAAAACTGGAATTTCCTGTAACTTGTTTACTTTTAATAATTATATTAAAGTTATTTAAATAGTATTTACAAAAATAGTATTAAAATCCTCATTTGGTAAATGTTTAGGGGCAAACTATCTGACACAGAATTTCTAATATGGAAAATATTGTAACAAAAAGAGCACAAACACAAGAGGCAGCTAAGGAGTCTCTATCCCTTATCAGTGAGCACCTGCAGGGAAAACAGAAAAACAGCCAACATGTCACTATTTTCTTGAATATTACAAAGATCACAAACTGCAATGTAACTAATGTAGGATGCAGATTTCCCCAAGTGCCAGCTATGCCTCTGTCCCTACAAGCAAAAGGAATTACTATGGGGAATCGTGAACCTACTCACAAAAAAGCGGGAGAAAATCATTATAAGGCTATGCTACTGTAAGTGAATTTTCCTGTAACAGTCTTGTCACTACCAACTAGGAAACAACATTTTGCTGTTATCAGGGTTGGGACTCACTCATTTGAACAAAACACGTCCTGGAAAAGATTAGTACGAAAAAAAGATCCATTGCAAATACTAAATAAATTAATTAGCATAAATCCTGTAAGTGGTCTTATACAGGTGTTGTCATTAACTCAGTATGTAACCCCAGCTGTGTCTTGAGTTTCTCATCTATATATGGTGAGAACATCACTGTCTCATTACTTCACAAAGACTTGAGGCTCAATTAGATTGTGTATTAAATAGCACTTCTCAATGATTTTAATCACTTGAGATGTTGTGTCACAAGTTGTTGAACCTACTAGAATATCAAATTTTGCAATAAATAAATAAATAATAATAATAATAATAAAATGAGAATTTACAGATTTTCCCAAATAGCCAAATTCTGTTTATATATCACTGTAAGGCTGGGTTTAAATGTGTTTCTAGTATTGTCACATTATCTGAATTTTTTTTGCTTTTTTTTTTTTTTTTTGGTGAGAGGTGGGGTCTCATTCTGTTGCCAGGCTGGAATACAGTGGTGGAATCATAGCTTACTAAAACCTGGAACTCCAGCCTCCTGAGTAGACAGGACTACAGGCACATGCCACCATGCCCAGATAATTTAAAAAAATATTTTGTAGAGACAGAATCTCGTTATGTTGTCCAGGCTGGTCTCAAACTCCTGAACTTAAGGAATCTGCCTGCCTTGTCCTCCCGAAGGGCTGGAATTACATGGGTGAGCCACTATGCCCGACTACATTTTCTCAGTTCTTAAACAGAGCTACTGTTATTTCTGTTTCAGTACATTTCATCTTGTTTACAAATAATTTGGCAATGTTTCCAAGAGTTAAAGATGACTTGAAGGCATTTAGTAAAAGGTGGAATTAGCTGAGCATGGTGGCATGTGCCTGTAGTGCTACCTGCTGGGGAGGCTGGAGCTCCAAGCTGCAGTGAGCTATGATTGTGCCACTGTACTCCAGCCTGGCAACAGAGTGAGACCCTGTCTGAAAAATAATAACAATAATAATAATAATAATAATAATAATAATTGAGATAATGTGACAAGACAATACTTGGAACATATTTAAACCAGTCTGACAGAGATCTACTAATGGATTTTTGCTATTCTGGAAAATGTGTAAATTCTTATTCTTACCTTTTTTTTTTTTAACACAATTTGATATTCTAGTATCAATAAATGACTTGTGACACACATCTCAAGTGACGAAAAAATTGAGAAGTATAGTTTAATATGTGATTTCATTGGGCCTATATATCTGTATTCAAATACAGACCAGTAAAATTCTGAGACCAAAGTCTAAAACACGTTTTAAAACAATCTTATCTTGCAAAACAAGGTGGAAAAGGAAAAATTCCTCTAGAGATGCAAAATGGTAAACAGATCTGTGAATTCAACTGGGTGTTTTCAAAGAAGGGAAAACACATACAACCCTGTATCTCAAGGCAGAATGAAAAAAAAAAAAACTGCTCCTAATTAATCCTTCCATTCACTACTGAGGCAGATATTTCAGAGACAGTGGGGGCTTTTACGAGCAGAACAAAGGATTATAAAGAGGGACAAGATGGAAGGTTAGAGGCCTTAATAGTCCCTGACCCATGGGTATATTTTAATTAAAAGCTCTCTGATGGACAAATGGCAAATTGGAAATCTAGAGAGTTTAGGAGGCTTCGAAGATTCTGTGGTCCTTGGAGGAATGAGAGGGAATTCTTTCAATTTCTTTATTTTGTGTGTTTATGCTGAATATCCTCTGGGTAGAGGAGCTTGGTTAGGGACATGGAGAATAAACAAGAAGCTGAGTGCTTAATCTTGCTTGACGGTCCAAAAAGAGAAATAAAGAAAGGCATTTATTTTTCTTCTTTGTTGGTCAATCTATGTCACAAGTTAGTATTACAGGTAGTTAGACAGGAGCAAGGCAGGAGAGGCCTCTCCCCTGGACCCACTAGAATGTCAGGTGATTGTTCAGTTCAGCAATTATCGCATTGTGTTGTTCTGTTAAATAATTATCGCATTGTCTCTAAAAATGATTCAGCAGTGCCAGGGAGAGGCCAGTTCTTGATGGTCCCCACCAGTTAACACCAAACTGTTAATTGAATGCAGACTCCAGGGAGAAGCAACTTCCTGGGCATGAGTGTTAGAGACAAAAATGATATAGTATAATCTTCCAGGTACACTCCATCAGAAAAAGGAAGAGAGCCTCAGATGGACCTGTGTATACTTTCCTACACACATTGCTGGCGCGCACTTCCCAAGGGTTAGCAGGGCTCTGCACATGAGGGCAGCCCAACCTAAGGGAAGAATCATGGGAAAGAGGCAAGCTTAAAAAAGTCCTAGGATCACAGTTAAGTGGGGCACTTGCCCTCTCACCTTCATGTGCCTGCTTGGCTCTCTTCCAAGCGTACCTTTCTTTCTTTCTTGTTATAAGACCTTTTAAAATAAACTTCCATTCCTGCTCTGGAACTTGCCTCAGTCTCTTTTTCTGCTTTTGCCCCCAGCTGAATTCCTTCTTCTGAAGAAGCAGGGACTGAAGTTGCTACCGACTTTATGGACGGTAAATTGGAGTAACTTGCATCTCTTCCACCACTAACATTGGGAAAGGAAGAAAGCTGGAACAGCAGCTCTGTCCAGGAGTAAAGACCATACCTTACCAGACCTCCACTTTTATTATACCTACTATACATTATTATAGTGGAAAAAGTGCAACAGGCAGAGGAGAGGTTTCCACAAAGATAAAGAAGTTCGAGCTTCAGAGTCTCACATTTAAAAGGTCCTTTCAAAGACCTCAGAGTTATCCTATCAATTTTTATTTATACTTTTAATTTTGCTGTAATTAATACAAATACATATGTGTTTGTATGATTATATGTGTGCACATCTACGCACACCTATGTGTATGTGTGTAAAATGGTCTTTTAGAATTACAACCTTTATTCACCAGGGAATCCTGCAATCATTAGAAGGACTTCAAGTATTTTTTGACACATGAGCTAAGTCAATTTGTAAAAATTCACAAAAGGATCTCATGCTTTGAAAAAAACAAGTATTCTGGGCTGGGTGCAGGGGCTCACACTGGTAATCCCAGCACTTTGGGAAGCCAGGGCGGGCAGATCACCTGAGGTCGAGAGTTTGAGACCAGCTTGACCAACATGGAGAAACCCTGTCTCTACTAAAAATACAAAACTAGCTGGGTGTGGTGGGACATGCCTGTAATCCCAACTACGCAGGAGACTGAGGCAGGAGAATCGCTTGAATCTGGGAGACGGAGGTTGCAGTTTGCTGAGATCACGCCATTGCACTCCAGCCTGGGCAACAAGACCAAAACTCCATCAGGAAAGAAAGAGAGAAAGACAGAAAGAAAGAGAGAAAAAAAGAAAGAAAGAAAGGAAGAAAGAAAAGTATTCTAACCAATTATATATAGTAATTCTATATAAGTATTTTATTTTCGGTTGCTTTTTCAATTTACTTATTTATCTCTTTTGTTCTACACTGGAAATAGCTATTTCAGGAATTAGGGAGATGGCTTTTAAAATATGCCAAATATATGCCCTTTGACTTCATTCATATCATAATAAGATCATTATTCCCATTTTACAGATGTGGAAAAGAGAGCTCAGAAAGGTTAAGTATTCATCCAAAGTATCAATAGGCAAAGATGGAGTTCAAACTCAATTCTAACTCAAAGTCCTTTTTTTTTTTTTAACTGAAATGCACTGTCTTTCTCTAAAGCATGAATCAGCAAACTAGGTTCCACTGGCCAAATCTGGCCCACTAACTCTTTCTGTATAGTCCATAAGCTAAGAATAGTCTTCATATTTTAAATCAGTTTTAAAAATAATAATATTTTTGACACATCAATTATATGAAATCCAAATTTCAGTGCCTATAAGGAAAGTTTTATCAGAACTGACAGACTGTTTATGTATTTTCTATGACTTCTTTTGTGCTGCAATAGCAGAGCTGACTAGCTGTGACACAGATCAGCTGGCCTACAAAGGCTGGCCCTTTCACAGAAAAAGTTTGCTGACTCCTGCTCTAAACCTCTGCAATGACAAACTTTAGCTGAAAGTATAGTCCTCCTCAGATGAAATGTGATACAAGATCTTTAATAAATAAAACTTTAAGAAAAAAGGCCAGTTCCTCTATATAAAATATTGGACCAAAACAGAATGATAAATTTTTCTAACAACTTGTCCGTATAAACTTTCGAGAAAGTGCTTACTGTAAGAACTTCTTGATGTTCTCAGCTTTCAGTTCATCCAAAAATGCTTTCATATTATGCTTTGGAGTAATGTTAGTAGCTTCACTGGAGGATTTTATAAACCATCCTGAAAAATACATCCAAAAATAGGCATGAGATATGAGCCTATAGAAAGGATTTATTATTCATTATTGTTGTATGTATCATTTGTAAAACACAAATTATCAACATTACTTCTGACATTGAGGTTTTCCTGAAATTTAATTTCTCTTGCTTACTTTCACTGAAAAAAAAATCATGCAAACAGATTTTTAAGTTACAAACCAAATGAAAAATATTTTTTATCTAACATCAATGATAGGTATTGCTGTTATTCTAAGAAATGTTTTATGAGATAATGAGTACCAAAATAAAATGACATTAATGTTTCAACAAATGGGTATGAACAAGATCTTCTGAAAATGAAGGCAAAAAGGAGATTCACCTTCTACCTTCATAAAGCTTCTATCTTCCTCTGCTGACTCAGAATAAGCATTTGATACATTTTTATGATGAATTAACCATGAATATATTTCAAATATATAAATTATTTCCAAGTGTTGAAGGCAATTCAGACTTCTAATTTTCCCTGTTTCTGAAACTACGACAAACTGCTGTGAGAGTTTGTGTTTCCAGTGAAGTAGGCTTGAGAAATCCAAGTTCAGACAGCTACAATGAAACTACAATTTACCCAACCTCTCTGCCAGACATCCAGTGCATGCATAAGCAGCCAGAAGCAATGGATAGCTAGATCCTGCAATCATTAGACCTTACAGTTGGCTTTTAACCTAAAGGAGATAAGGCAATATTCCAAGGTTTATTTAGAGAAATTACAGGATCTGGGAATAAAATAGTTACAAAATTAGCACCCAACCAGCTTTCATGGAGCTTTCCAATTATAATTATGCTAGTTCTTAATCGCATGCATACAAATGGACATACATATACACATGCATATTAAAATACATGATTGGACACAAACGGAAATAAGATTCCACCTGTGCATAAAACAAAAAGACTTGGATTAGAGTGAGGGATCAAGAAACAACACACTGAGGATGAGATGCTTGAACTGAGATCTGAAAAATGAACACGATAAAGAGAATGGAGGCCCGTAGCGGGAGGGGAGAGCAGAGAATCCTAGGGGGTGCGGGGCGGGCATCAATAAAGAACTCTTCTGTGTCAGCCACTGAGCAGGGAATACAGGGACGGAAGTGAGGGCAATACCAGGAAGAGTAAAATCCTTTTAAGAGATGAAGAATGTTATGAGCACAGTGTGTGGTTTAAAAATCTTTTAACAACCCCAAGGTGAAGCTAGTGGAAGAGATTGAATTTGTTTAAACCCATCTGGTCCATGCCCTGTTCTTCTAAATCCTAAAAGAGGGTCAAGAATTCCGAGCAGGAGTGAACTACCTGGTGATACCTTAGACTAGTCCTGTGCATTAAGGTCCAATGAGGAGCATCTTGGTAAAAGAAGAAATAAAGTGGCTAAAATCCCAGTACTGTGCTAGGAGATTTACATGCTATATTCTTTACTATTATCAATAATTTACAGATAATGTTATCCTCATCATAAAATAGGGAAACTAATGCTGAGAGGGACCCGGTAACTTGTTCAAGGTCACTAAGAAGTGGCAAAGCCAAAATTGGAATTTAATAAGAGTCTGAGCTCGCCTGTGCTGTTCTGCTTTTTTTTTTTTTTTTTTTTTTAGAAAGTAGGATTAAGTCTGCAAATCAGTACACAGGAAAAACCGCAAAAGACCTGCTGGTAGAGATCTGTCCGGATCGCTGACCTGGTTCACACAGTTCCCAAACTTGCCTCTGTTACTTCCAAGGAAGAAAGAATGCACTGAGAGAAAAAAAAACCAACTTCCTTTGCAGCAATGTCCTGAATTCTACCGTACACCTGAAACAGTACGACCCGGTAAAAACCTTAACAAGTCTTGGTGCACAGCTCCCTGGGCGGCCTGGTTCAATAGCCCTCAGAGGTTGGCGCTCGTCCTAAACCCTTAAAAGTGCCTTGTCTTGCAGGGTTCCAGCACGTGGAACCTTCCTACGCCCAGTTTCAGGTTCCTTCTGTCCTACCCTCAACCTGAGTGACTGTCCTACAAGCAGCTTGTCTAGAACTCAGCCCTGCACCGTTCCCAGCTACCCTCCTCCTAACTCGAGGGGTGCTCACCCCACATTACCCGACCTTAATCGCCGCCCCTGGGGAAGACCAGCAACTGGACCCCACTCCGCAGCCGACCCGCGAGTGCCGGCACCGCAGCACCACAGGGAAGACTCCGAGGTTTGCTCTGCGAGGCGCGCCCCTACCGAAGAGGAAGCCGAGGAGAAAGAAGCCACCCGCCAGCACCAGTGCCCCAGCGCACAGCCAGCGCGGGCGGCGCGCGGTGGCCACAGCCGAGTCGGTTTCGTGCAGGAGATTCCACATCTTAGCGCGAGCAGAGCCTGCCTCCTGGGACCCGCGCCTGTGCTGCTGCTCCACTGCGCGCCCTCCGCCCACCACGGCGGGGTAAAGTCTCTCTCACACTAATGCCTCGCTTATCAGCCCCGGAGGCTGGAATTCGCTCCCAACCCTGGGGTTCAGTTTCTCCCCGGTAGCAGTGTTTCTAGAGTGCGCTGAACCAATCGGAGCGCTCGAGAGGCAACATCTGCCTTCAGGAGAAGGAAACCCGGCCCCTTTTGAGAGGCGCCTAAAACAACAACAACAACAACAACAACAACAACAACAACAACAAACTTTCTTGGAAAATGTACAGCTCTTGCTTAAAAATGAGAGGAAGAAAGAGAGACTCTCCTCTCTCCACTCCTATAATTATGAGGAACTTTTATCCAGCTCTGACATTCTGTAAAATCTTTACAATACTCTACTGAATAAAAGTAGAGCAGAAAAAGCCTCGCTTTTTTCTATAGTGAGGTATGGTTGTCATCAGCGTAAATCACCACCACGCCCTCTTTCCCAATGACTATTATTGTTGTTAATGAATATGTAGGGTATTATCCTCCACTTACATTACAAAACAATTTTTTAAAGAAACAGGCTGGGCGTGGTGGCTCACCTGTAATCCCAGCACTTTGGGAGGCCGAGACGGGCAGATCACAAGGTCAAGAGATCGAGACTATCCTGGTCAACATGGTGAAACCCCGTCTGTACTAAAAATACGAAAATTAGCTGGACGTGGTGGCGGGCGCCTGTAGTCCCACCTGCTCAGGATGCTGAGGCAGAAGAATCGCTTGAACCCAGGAGGCGGGGGTTGCGGTGAGCCGAGATCAGGCCACTGCACTTCAGCCTGGCGACAGAGTGAGACTCTGTTAAAAAAAAAAAAAGAAAGAAAGAAAGAGAGAGAGAGAGGAAGGGAGGGAGGAAGGAAGGAAGGAAGGAACTTTATTTTCATATCCCAGTTATGTCTGGCTACTGTCTTACGTAATAGACATAAAATCAATCTTGGTTGAATTAACCAGATAAATCAATCATACAAAATTCTATCCCTGCCATAAATTCTTAATAATAATAATGATATTTTGAGGGAGAGAATAACTACATGCTTTTTAAAATAAACTGTGTTCTTATAATCCGTCAGAGAATCCGTGAATTGACTAGGAGTACTTTATGGAAGCACTGCTTTTAACAGAACCATGAGATACAGGTAGAATTTGACCCAGTGGAGATGAGAAGAAACACTAGGGCCGGGGGGCCAGCTGAGTAGGCAAAGGAAGAAAACTCGAGGTATATTCAAGGAATAGCAAACAGTTTGCTTTGAGAAAGGGAGAGCACACTATGAGTTAAGTGGAGAAAGATGGGATAGATTGTACAGTCTTGGGTCCTGCGATGAAGACTTTCTGAGCAAAGTGAAAAATTAGGGAAAATTAATTTGTCAATGAACCATGACAACTCCTAGATGACCTAGAGCAGGAAAGAAGGGAATTTCTTCATGTCTTTCTAACAAAATCCTGAATGTACTATATCTTTCCTAATGTTCCTATTGTCAAATCTCATCAGAGATAGCTAATAAGAGTGACTAATATTTAAAGAGCACTTATTATGAGTGATGCATGCTATGTATGTCACCTCATTTAGTCACCATTGGTACCCTGCAAGGTTTGTCCTATTACTCTTCCCGATTTACACTTGGTAAAACTGAAGTTTAGCAAGATTAGGTAAATCATTCCAAGTCACAAAGCTAAAACTTAATATGATGTCTGTCTTACTTTGTACCACTCTACAGCCTCTATTCAGCACATGATACCTTTATGGAGTCTGCTTGTGGCATTGGAGGGAACACTGGATTTGGAGCCAGAAGACTCTTAACAGACTTTGGACCTGGTCCTGTCCAAGCTGTGTACCCTTGGGTGCTAAGTATTCAACTTACCAGAATATATCTCCTCATTTGTAAAATGCGGGATTACCCAGTAACATTACCCAGTACATTTGGTTAATGTGTTTTCTTTGAAGGTTAGATGTGATTATAAGTGAGCAAATTTCAGTTAAATATAAAAGTGATTTTTGAACAATAGAATTTCTTCAATTAATAACTGAATTAATAAGACACTATGGTGAAGAGGATATATTGAAGAATTCAGACAACGAATGAACATCTGTCACATATTGTAAGCCTTGTGGAACTTACAGTTTAGTGGAAAAGATAAACCTTCAACAAGTAGTTAATAACCAATATACTGAGCATTTTCTATATGGTAGACACTATACTATGTGCTTGATATGCATTACTTCATTTAATTCTCATGACTTATCCTGAAATAATTTAAAATCTCTAACACATTATTATATAAACCACACTAGATTTTTCTGTTGCACACTGCATTATTATTTACCTTTTACAGATAAGAAAACTGAGGTTTAGAGAAATTGATTAACTTTTGTGGAGTGCTAAGGAGTTAAAAGAAAAATGAAAAATGAGTTTAGCTGGCAGGAACAGAAACAGGGGTAGATGGGAATGAATGTTCCAAGAATAGGGTCAACTGCAAATGGTTCACTTAGCGTCCTGTTACAAGCACCCAACTCACAGCCCATCTGTACCCAACCATCCTGTCTGCAAGCATTCAGCCTAAGGAGCACCCTTATAAAACTCCACTCTAGTCCCTGCCTCTTTGCAGACAGCCTTCCTCTGCTGTCTGGCCAGTTGCTCCCTTGCAATGTGTCTCTCCTTTTCTCTGAATAAATATGTCTTTCTAAACTCATTACTGTCTTGGTATTAAGATAAAATTGTTTTGCTATCTGCATGCCAGCCTCACACAGTTGTTGATCATGACAACTTTCTCAAGAAAACAATTGGCAGATGTTTGTTTTCTGAATCCCCCCAATAAGCATTAGGTCATACTATACTTCCTTCTTTAACTATTGGGAAAAGATTGAAGATGACTCTTCATGTCAGAATTTGTAGAAACAAACATGAATTAAATCAAAGTATTATATTCATCTATGAGGTGTGTTCTGGAAGAAATTAAAATATTTTTAATTCCTCTTATTTCCAGCCTTTTACACATATTTGCCTTTGAAAAATACTTAGTCAAGAAAAATCACTGGCTGCTTTCTTTCTTTATTAAATAAATTATTAAATAATACATTTTAAAAATGTATTATTTAATAAATAAATTGTTAGTCAAAATCTGGCTTTGTCCCCTCAAACTCCTGGGCTCAAGCAATCCTCCCACCTCAGCCTGCCAAGTAGCAGAAGCTACAAACACCAGCCACCATGCCTTACTCATTTAAAAAATTTTTTGTAGAGACAGGGTCTTGCCGTGTTGCCCAGGCTGATCGTGAACTGGTTACAAGCAATCCTTTTGTCTCAGCCTCCCTAAGCCCTGGGAATAAATACATGAGCCACTATACCCACCCTCCTTGGCTACTCTGTGATCTGTAAATATAGCATTCTTGAACTCTAAACTGCATGCTAAACAACACAGCTCTAGAAGATAAAAATTCTAACTTATTTCTCCACGTAATTTGATTTTTTAAAAATTTCAATCTTTTTAAATTGGGAGTGATTACATAGGCATTTATATTTGTTGAATTATTTTTGTCATATGTTAAAAATATGTGCACTTTATTGTATATAAAGTATACATTTTAAAATTGATTTAAACAAAAAGATAGGGCCATAGATAAATAAGAATGTTCCCTAATGGTTCATCTGAATTCTATTGTTTCAAAGTAATTAATTATCATTCTCCTTAAGCTAACTTTACCTAAAGTAGGGGAATATTTGCAGAGGGAACACTGTAGACAAATTTCTTTGCTTTGGAATTTTGAAAAATAGAAAATGTAGTAATACTGTTCCCAATTTAATGATGAAGTGGAGTAATAACCGAACATATTTTAGGAAAAATTGCTTGTAATATTTAAATAAAATGTATTTTTTTCCTCTGTTAATTTTTATTACTGAAATAAAATACTTTTTTTTCCTTTTTTTTTTTTTGAAACGGAGTCTCGCTCTGTCGCCCAGGCTGGAGTGCAGTGGCCGGATCTCAGTTCACTGCAAGCTCTGCCTCCCAGGTTTACGCCATTCTCCTGCCTCAGCCTCCCGAGTAGCTGGGACTACACGCGCCCGCCACCACGCCAGGCTAGTTTTTTTGTATTTTTTTTTTTTTTTTTTTTTTTTTAGAGATGGGGTTTCACTGTGTTAGCCAGGATGGTCTCGATCTCCTGACCTCATGATCTGCCCCTCTCAGCCTCCCAAAGTGCTGGGATTACAGGCTTGCCCCACCGTGCCCGGCCTTTTTTTTTTTTTTTTGAGATGGAGTCTTGCTCTGTTGCCCAGGCTGGAGTGCAGTGGCATGATCTTGGCTCACTGCAACCTCTGCCTCCCTGGTTCAAGCGATTCTCCTGCTTCAGCCTCCTGAGTAGCTGGGACTACAGGTGTGTGCCACCACACCCAGCTAATTTTTGTATTTTTAGTAGAGGCAGGGTTTCACCATGTTAGCCAGGATGGTCTTAATCTCCTTGACCTCGTGATCTGCCTGTATCGGCCTCAGAAAGTGCTGGGATTATGGGCGTGAGCCACCGCGCCTGGCCAAAACACTTATTTTTTGATGTATACAGAAGTATAAAAAGTAAGAAGCTCAAGTACTGTTGCGGGAAGTCAGGGACCCCCAACGGAAGGACCAGCTGAAGCCGAGGCAGAAGAACATAAATTGTGAAGATTTCATGACTTTTATTAGTTCCCCAAATTAATACTTTTATAATTTCTTACACCTGTCTTTACTGTAATCTCTGAACATAAATTGTGAAGATTTCATGGACACTTATCACTTCCCCAGTGAATATCCTTGTGATTTCCTATGTCTGTCTCTACTTTAATCTCTTAATCCCATCATCTTCTTTGTAAGCTGAGGAGGATGAATGTCGCCTCAGGACCCCGTGACTGTGTCAACTGCACAAATTGTAGAGCATGTGTGTTTGAATATGAAAATTGGGCATCTTTAAAAAAGAACAAGATAACAGCCATGTTCAGGGAATAAGAGAGGTAACTTTGAACTGGCCGCCGGTGAGCTAGCCAGAACAGAGCTATATTCCTCCTCTTTCATAAGCAAATAGGAGAAATATCGCTGAATTCTTTTTCTCAGCAAGGAATATCCCTGAGAAAGAGAATGCACCCTGAAGGTAGGCCTATAGACAGCCCCTTTTCAGGCGTCCTGTCTTTTATGGTCCAAGCCCATGGGATGAAGGGATGAAATAAACCCCGGTCTCCTATAGTGCTCCCAGGCTTATCAGGTGGGCAAAAATTCCCACCTAATAAATTTTGGTCAGACAGGTTATCTGCTCTCAAACCCTGTTTCCTGATAAGATGTTATCAATGACAATGCCTGCTGGAAACTTCATTAGCAATTTTAATTTCACCTCATCCGGTGGTCCTGTTATCTCGCCCTGCCTCCTTTGCCTTGTGATATTTTATCGCCTTGTGAAGTATGTGATCTCTGTGACCCACACTCTATTCGTGCACTCCCTCCCCTTTTGAAAATCGCTAATAAAAACTTGCTGGTTTTAGGGCTCAGGGAACATCACGGATGCTGCCGACATGTGATATCTCCCCCGGACACCCAGCTTTAAATTTCTCTCTTGTGCTCTTTCCCTTTATTTCTCAACCCAGCCAAGATACTTAGGAAATAGAAAAGAACCCATGTTAAACATCGGGGGCGGGTTCTCCTGATAAAGTACCATTTTATACCCCTCTGTCCTTTCCCTTAACGTATCACCATCCAGATGTGAATACCATCAACATTTTGGTAGTAATTATTTGAGACATTTTTCTTCAAATACACACAATACTTCAAATGAAAAATGAAATCATGCTATGCCTTTATTTTTATTTTAAGAAAACTTTTAATTAACATATACATACATAAAATGTACAAGGTTTAAGTGTACAGCTTGATGAGTTTTTACAAAATGATCACACTGGTCATTCAGCATCAAGATCAAGAGATACAGTATCACCAGAACTCCACAAGGCCCAGTCACCTTTACATCACTATCTTTCATGCTGATGGATACCCACTATTCTCCTATTCTAATTTCTAACACTAATGTTTAGTTTTGCCTGTTTTGAAATTTCTGTAATTGGAATTAGGCAGCATTTATTTATTTATTTTGCCTGTACTTTATTTTTATTTATTCATATTTATTATTATTATACTTTAAATTCTAGGGTACATGTGCAGGTTTGTTACATATGTATACATGTGCCATGTTGGTGTGCTGCACCTATTAACTCATCATTTACATTGGGTATATCTGCTAATGCTATCCCTTCCCCCTCCCCAACCCCAGGACAGGCCCTGGTGTGCGATGTTCCCCATCCTGTGTCCAAATGTTCTCATTGTTCAATTCCCACCTATGAGTGAAAATATGTGGTGTTTGGTTTTCTGTCCTTGTGACAGTTTGCTCAGAATGATGGTTTCCAGTTTCATCCATGTCCCTATAAAGGACAGGAACTCATCCTTTTTTATGGTTGCATAGTATTCCATGGTGTATATGGGCCACATTTTCTTAATCCACTCTATCATTGATGGACATTTGGGTTGGTTCCAAGTCTTTGCTGTTGTGAATAGTGCCGCAATAAACATATGTGTGCATGTGTCTTTATAGCAGCATGATTTATAATCCTTGGGTATGTACCCAATAATGGGATGGATGGGTCAAATGATATTTCTAGTTCTAGAACCTTGAGGAATTGCCACACTGTCTTCCACAATGGTTGAACTAGTTTACAGTCCCACCAACAGTGCAGTGTAAAAGTGTTCCTATTTCTCCACAACCTCTCCAGCACCTGTTGTTTCCTGACTTTTTAATGATCGCCATTCTAACTGGTGTGAGATGGTATCTCATTGTGGTTTTGATTTGCATTTCTCTGATGGCAAGTGATGATGAGCATTTTTTCATATGTCTGTTGGCTATGAATCATGCAGTATTTATATTTCTGTGTTTGGCTTGTTTCCCTAGGAATTATGCTTGTGAAATACATTAGTAGTGTGCTAGTAAATCAGCTCTAAAGAAAGGGAAAAGCCTTGGTTTGCAGCATTTACTGATTTATGTGATGATGCAAATATTCCTACCATGGCAGATTTCAAGGAAACAACAAGAAGTTACTGAATGTGCAGTCTGAAGGGATGGCCACAATTGCCTTTTGTAAGCTGGCAGAAGCAGGCTTCAGCACACCACTGGACACTCCATGTCTTTCCATGTAGCAATAGTTCACTCATTTTCAGTGCTGTGGATTTATCAATTGCATAAATTTTGCAGTTTATTTATCTATTCTCTCCTTGATAGATTTTTAGATTTTCTCGACTTCTTGGCTATTAGAAATTGTACTTCAGTGAACTTTCTTGTGCATATGTTTTGGAGGTCATATGTATTTATTTTTGTGGGTATTTATCTAGAGGTCATAGGTATGTATATGTTCAGCTTTAGCAGAAACTTTTAGAGTTTTCTAAGGCTTTTATGTACTACTCATACTAGAGGAGTATGTGGAATTCCAGTTTCTCTCTTTTCGTGCCAACCAACTGGTATTTTACTGATGACAACTAAAATGGAGCAGCTTTTTCTGTGGTTGCTGCTAATTTGTACCCTTCTTTTTTTGCACTGACCAGGTGTTTTGTCCCATTTTCTCTTGGGTGTTCTGCCTTTTTCTTTTTGATTTGTAGGAGTTTTTGTATATATTATGACTCTAATTTTGTAATTTATTTTATTCCATAAGGCAGAATTTTACATGAGTATATAAAAGATCTAGCTTTTCATTTTGTCACTTTGTAATATTTATAGAATATTATATTTATAATATTTCAAAGGATAGACATAAAAATGGGGTCTTTCGTGTTATTCAAATCAAAATTCTTATCAAATATGTGATTTGCAAACATTTCCTCTGATATTATAGTTGTCTTTTCACTTTCTTGGTAATATCACATGAGTACTTAAAACAAATTTTTTTTACATATACCTGATTCACCAAGAATTTAATAGATGCTCCCTGAGTTATGATAATCTGACTTAGGATTTTCCAACTTTATGGTGGTGCATAAGTGATACACATTCAGCAAAAACCATACTTCAAGTACTCATACTATCATTTTGCTTTTTCACTTTTTGTACAGTATGCAATACATTACATGAGATATTCAACACTTTATTATAAAATAGGCTTTGTGTTAGATGATTCTGTTTGACTGTAGGCTAATGTAAGTGTTCTGGATGTTTACATTAGGCAAGGTTAAGTTATAATGTTCAATGGGTTAGGTATATGAAATCATACATACCTGATTTTAAATTTATGTCAGTAACTCATATATGCAAATATAGGCAAATTGCTCAATTTTACCTCATCTGTAATCTTTACGTTCCCAGAAATGGCTCTTCTCAAAGTTACCAATTGTTAGGCAGGGATCTAGACCTGACATGGCGGCGCCACCCGGTGTAGCAGGCCCTTTGTTCAAGACTTCCCTTCCTCTGTGAACACACCCGCAGACTTGCATAGGTCAGAGGTTCCGGCTGGGCAACCATACTCCCCCATGACCTGCAGCTCACCTGCATTCCACAAGTTCGTAAACAGCAGTTTTGGTTAACAGTTTCCAAAGACCCCTTCCTCATGACCCTTACTCGACTCCTGCCCTAGTAGTTTCAAGACCCCCCAGGCCCTGTTTGTACAACCAGCTTCCCTACCTCTCGAGCTATACAAAAGCCCCTACCCTCCTCCCTCAGTGTGACTTCCTCGGCCCGCACCTTTGGACTGAGGAACCTCGCCCGCAAGTCCTAATAAAGGCTATTCTCACTGCCATTTGCCTTGTGTCTTCGTTCCCGGTTTGGCTCCAGCCTCAGTTTACCTTTACACCAATGGTCTATGTCTTGTCAAAGGCAGTGATCAGTTCTCTTTGATTCTGTTTTGTGTGTGTGTGTGTGTGTGTTTCAGTGGAATGACTGAATCATGTGACATGGTATAGCCATAAGAATTATTTAGACCCATAAGAACATATATTCTTACCAAATAGGAAAAACATGACAAAGGCGTAGGTTTCCATCAAGATCAAAGGTATTTTGACCTATGAAATAAGATATTTTAAATAATATAAAAGCCAAAGAAAATTATATCCAGTGATGTAACCACTGGATGAGTTTGCAGAGTTCTGTGAGAAAAAATATTACAGGTGAAATCCAAACTGAAGCATGTAATGTACCTGGGCTATAAGATCTGCAAGACCATTGAGTGAGTTGATATGGTAACTACAGATAAGACTGAGTTTGTTCTATCACCATAACAGATACCAGAGTCCCTGGTCAGTATCTAAGGCAAATATGCATATTCCAACTATCTAAGAGACTATCCTTAAAGACTCTGTGATAACACTGTTGTTTCCTTTGTGGGAAAGCCCACTTTTACCATTAAAATATTTAAAGTAACATAGAAATATTTGGGTAATTAAACCCATTAGTTAAAATAAGTTTAAGCATATTTAGTATTTCGAAAACATGATGTGTACTGTTCAAAAGAATACTGACTATTCAGTGAAATTTGTTTCTAATGTAAGCTATATAAATTAAGTAGTTGAGCTCACCTTTTGGGTTTTATTTATTTATTTTTTTTGAGACGGAGTCTCACTCAGTCGCACAGGCTGGAGTGCAGTGGCGTGATCTCGGCTCACTGCAAGCTCTGCCTCCCAGGTTCACGCCATTCTCCTGCCTCAGCCTCCCAAGTAGCTGGGACTACAGGCGCCTGCCGCCATGATCGGCTAATTTTTTGCATTTTTAGTAGAGACGGGGTTTCACTGTGTTAGCCAGGATGGTCTCAATCTCCTGACCTTGTGATCCGCCCGCCTCAGCCTCCCAAAGTGCTGGGATTACAGGCATGAGAGACCGTGCCCGGCCACCTTTTGGATTTTAAATTCAAAGTACTTACTTTATTTATATGCACTGTGACTGGAATATGGAAAAGAGGTTAAAATTGGGCCAGGCACAGTGGCTCACTCCTAAAATCCCAGCATTTTGGGAGGCTGAGGTGGGCAGATTGACTGAGCTCAGGAGTTCCAGACCAGCCTGGGCAACATGGTGAAACCCTGTCTCTACAAAAAATGGAAACATTATCTGGGCGTGGCAGCTTGCGCCTATAGTCCCAGCTACTGGGGAGGCTGAGATGAGAGGATAGCTCACACCTGGGAGGTTGGGGCTGCAGTAAGCCTGAGTGCAAGCCACTGCACTCCAGCCTGGGTGACAGAGTGAGACCCTGTTTCAAAAAAATAAATAAATAAATAAAATAAAATAAACAAAAGAAAGAAAAGAAAAAATAAGTTAAGATTACTCATAATTATAAATTAAATATATTAGACTTACAAGAATTAATTTTAAGTACTTAGAAATGTTTGCTGGACAGACCATTGAACTACCTAAAAATTAATAGAATACATTTATAAATGTTGCTTAAAATGCTTAACAGTATTTAATTAACTATGTAAAATAAGATGAAGACTATGAAATATCCTGTAAGTTATTGTTAAAATTTATTAGATTTCTAAATAGAGTAGATATATATGTATGTTGAACATAAAGAAGCTAAATAACAGAGTTTTTTTTTTATCTAGGTTCAATCAGTTAAATATTGATTATAAAAATTATTTAAATATTGATTATAAAAATTAAAGTAAAACTCTGAAGAGTTTTCTATATATAAATCTGTCCTCAAGGATATAAAAAAAGTCAGTGCACACACTCAGAGACTTTAACAAAGTTAATTGCTAATTCCCTCATTAACTCTTTCTCTTCCAAACTGTGTGACACCATTGTCCTCTGAAATTGACTGGCGTCCCTTTTCAGTCTCCTTTGCCAGCCCATCTTTTTTTTTTTTTTTTTTTTTTTACCAGACTTTTAAATGTTGGAGTGTCCCAGGGCTCTCCCTTTGGCCCTACTCTTTTCATTCTTTAGTGTCTCTTGAAGTGATTTCAAACTCATGACTAACTTCCTCTAAAGTTTTGCATATTATGAAAGTACCATAGTCACAATGCTGAGAAAAGGAGTAAATAAGACAATGTATATAAAAACACTTGGTTCAGTCCCTGGCTCTGTGGTTGATAAATATTAAGTTAGTATTAATTATTATTATAATAATGACTTAACTTCCAGCATACTTGCCTGTAATGTATAACTATAGCATACTTGCCTATAATCATGACTTAACTTCTAGAAAGTTAAGTACCATCTGTATCTGACTGCCACTGGCTAGAGGTTCACCAATCACATTTCCCTGTTGTTCTGGGAATACAGCTAGGCTGCATGTCAGTCTCCCTTAAAAGTAGGGGTGTCGGCCGGGCGCGGTGGCTCAAGCCTGTAATCCCAGCACTTTGGGAGGCCGAGACGGGTGGATCACGAGGTCAGGAGATCGAGACCATCCTGGCTAACACCATGAAACCCCGTCTCTACTAAAAAATACAAAAAACTAGCCGGGCGAGGTGGCGGGCGCCTGTAGTCCCAGCTACTCGGGAGCCTGAGGCAGGAGAATGGCGTAAACCCGGGAGGCGGAGCTTGCAGTGAGCTGAGATCCGGCCACTGCACTCCAGCCCGGGCGACAGAGCGAGACTCCGTCTCAAAAAAAAAAAAAAAAAAAAACTAGGGGTGTCCTCATTATTGTGTAAGAGCTAATAAAATATGAGAGGAAGTGATATATGCCCCTTCCAAGCTTATCCCCTCTCCAAAACCTCCTATACAATTTTTCCCTCTCATTGTTTACCTTAATGGTTTCTGGAACAGAGCCTCCAGCAGAGGATTCAGAGGCCCTGGAGAATGATACAGCCACAGACAGAAATAGCCCAGATTACTGAATCATTGCTAGGCTCAATCAATGACACCCAAATAAACTTTATGGCAATAAAAGAATACATTATTTTTTTAACCGAATGGGTTGATTTGGTACAGAAGCTGGTGCACTAAACACTTCTGATCTTGATTGAGACCCGCATTTTTCATATTTGTTGTCAACCTAGACTTCTCCCTTGAGATACAGCATTAAATGTGTAATTGCTTAATTGAAGTCTCCAACTGGAAGCCTATTAGACAGCTCAAACTTCACACAGTGAAAGATAAGTTGCTCCACAACCCACTGTCCAACAAATTTACTTTGTGCCTCCCCAATACCAACCTAGCCTATTGCCAGCCTTCCCTCGCTGTCCTACCTGGATAAATGATGACATCACTCTTCACTGCAGTTCAGGCTAAAATCCCATCACTCTTGACTATTTTACTCATAACCAACAGCTACCTCTACTTAGTCCTAAAAGGAAAAAAAAAGTCATATTTTCCTTGTAAACCTTTGCCTTTATTCTTTATTTTTCTCTGCAAAACAAAGTTTAAACTTTTCATCGAGATGTATAAATCTTTTCAGAATCTCATACAAATCTAGTCTTGTGATGAACTTTTACCTTGAAAACCTTATGCCCCTGGTCACAGTGAAATGGATGAAGAGTAGATATCTGATTCAGCTTTGGAGAATATTTGCACTAAGTTGTTGAATTAAAATTTAAAGTGACTGGAAGCATTACCTGAGTGGCTAGCCAGCTTCTACCTCCCATATGAATTGAATAACAAAGAAAGCAGGATTAAGTAGAAAGCAGAATAAAGCAAGGGCCCAGAGAGTAGCAGAAACAATATTAGAAATGGAGCACTCCTTCAATTTATAATCTCCAAGACCTTAATTCCTGCGTTTTCTGAGACCCATTGTCATTTCTACCTTTGGCTTCTGTGAGACATTCTTGTGTCTTTATAATAAGCCCCTACCACCCTTAATCCCTCTCTTTTTTGCTTAAGACAACTGGAATTGGTTTATTTTACCTATTGTATAGAATTCTGAATAATTAAGCTTTCCAGCCTCATCTCTAATTCGCTAGTACTCCCCCATTCCCTCCTGCCATCACATATGAACACTGGATACATAGAACTTCAAATGGTTTCTAGAATATTGTTGGCTATTTTGAGGCATTAGGATTTAAAAAAATCTGTCTCATTTGCCTGTGATATTAACTGCCACTTAACTTTCTGGAAATGTTTTAGGCATACATTAGGGCTCATCTCAAATATCACCTTTGCATTGGACTTATTTGGACCTACTGCAGGAAGATATTTTTATTTTATCTGTGCTGTCATAGTACTGTATCTACCCATCTGTAATGACATGAAGGACATGAAATCATTATTGAAAGATTTTCTTCCTCATTAGACTGACTCAAAGGCAGGAATGATGCCCAATTAATTCTGAATGACTCAAGTATACTACACGATTTGACACACAGTTGTATGTCTGTTCTTCAAATGAAGGAAGAAATACATGAAAGAAGAAACTGTGCTAGCCCTGCCAGTTATTATTTTAGCAGATGATATCTTTTTTAATTGTTTAAATTTTAAATGATCTTTGTGGTATACTGGCCTATTTGTTTAGGTTATTTTTCAGCACATTCTTTGCATATTTTATTACCCATCAGCAATAAAAGTCAAGAAGGGAAAGAAGGAATTGTAATAATCATCTCTTCACACCTCTTATTTCTCTTCCCTAACGTTTCCTGAAGTTTTTATTTTGTTCTCACAATTAAGTATACTACCTAGAAAATAAGATTAAATCTTCTATGTTCCTTTGGTTAGAAATTTTTGTGGGATGGATTTAAATTTGAACATCTACTGCAACTTAAAATTTTTGTTAAAGTTGCTCTTTCTTCCTAATGGCAATTATGTTGGGCTAGAGGATAAATAGTTGGAGATAATGGACTTTTCTTTTAGTGTTATGGCTGCCTCCATTCTTCTATATCTTGCAATGGACTCTTTGGATATTATAATAATAATTAATACTAACTTAATATTTATCAACCACAGAGCCAGGGACTGAGCCAAGTGTTTTTATATACATTGTCTTATTTACTCCTTTTCTCAGCACTGTGACTATAGTACTTTCATAATATGCAAAACTTTAGAGGTATTTTGAGTTACTAAGAAATAACATGAAAACAAGCTCTTTGTGTCCTGTAAGATTACTAGCTAGGATGGCTTTGTAAGAGAAAGACCTCTTTACGCTTCAGGAGTAGCAGGAAAAGTATGCTATTCAACAGGATTGGCTTATCCACCTGACTCTGATATAATCATATTTGAAATGATACTGACATCAGCTTTCTTTCTCCAGTTGTTGATAATTCAGTTCCTTATTTCTTGTCCTTCCTCGTGAATAATTTGATCTGTCCTGCTCCAGTTCTTCCCTTCCAGAGCAGGAAAGTCAAAGGAAAGGAGGAAGTTGTGTAGAAGAAAACAGTTTCAAGGGGCATTCTCCGGAAAGACTGAAACATTGTGCTGACCGGTCAAAACATATTTTGAGAAGTTAAATTTGGATTAGAAGTCTCTTTCTATAAATGTGTTTTTTTTTAATTTTTAAAAATTTTCATCTTTAAAAAATGTGTTTTTCAAATTTTTTCAAAAAGCTCCAGCTTTGTCCTAGCTGAATTCACAGGAAAAGGAATGTTTACAAATCTCCGATCTGAATAAGTAGGGGAACAGCTTATCTCTGAGGGGGCAAGCTGGTAAAGAGGGCTCTATTTGAAAAACTCAGAAACAAGAAAGGATTTTAAGTGGGAATGAGGAGTTTCTCTTCAAAACAATCCTTTACACTTTACACTCTGTTCATTATACATATAAAAAGTAGTCCTTTCGGATGGTCTAAGGATTTCTCAACTGCTGATAATCACAAGGGAACAAACTGGGTCTCTAGAAAGGGAGAAGGTGAGAGTTGCAACATAGTTCCAGACTCCAGAAGAAAAGGGTTCACATGCCACAGATTGCCAGGATATCCTGTGATAACTTAGCTTCTGCTTAGAGTGCCCAGGCCTATATCTCCTGTCTACTATTTTCTCTATTTCGTGGGAAAGCTGTCTGATTCCATCTGTGTTACTATCTGAGTATTTAGCACTTATTGCCGTTTTATTATATTATATATTATTCAACTGGATTTTGTGGTTTAATAGAATGTTGGGCTAGGAATCAGAGCAGTGGTTTAATGCACTGAAAAGACATAATGAAGTTATAATAACTAACATTATTGCTTATTTGCTCTGCATTGGGACTGTGCTTAATGCTTTACATGGGATGCTGAGAATTACTGAAGTGTTCAGTGAGCAACAAAGTATGATGGTAGATCTATGTGATAAAAATTTAGTTGGTAACAGAAAAAAATATGTAAAATGAAGTTATCTGTGGTGTATGTGGGATCCTGGTATGCTTTGCCCTTAGACATAAGTGTAGGAGGGGGCATTTCAGATGAATGTTGCTATTTCTACAAGTCAAGGCAAGTAACTCAATAGAATAAAAATTTGCCATTATTAATTATTATTATTATTAATTTTGTCAAACCGGGGCAGCTATATGTCTTACCTTCAGTAAAAAGGAATATCCATAGCCTAGACATTGAAACTAGTATATTTATTGTTGCAGATACTTAACACAGCTGAGTGATGCCCTTCATTCAGGAGCTTCTGGGGAACATGGTGCTATATAATAGAGTGAAATGGGAATCAGTGAAAGAAGGAAAAATAACTTCATCAGGAATGTGAATCCAAGATTTAAAAGGGCAGAGTACTTTTCTCATTCGTTGTTTCCCTTTTACCTCCATTCAGTTAAAGAGACTTGGGGTCATCGATGTTTCTTTTCTCTTCCTTATTGACTTAATACATAAATGGAGTATGTTATTGACAGAGGGGCCTCCTTGTGGTCCAGCGTAAACTCGCTCATTCAGTCAAAACTCAGGACACCGAAAACCTGTGTGATTCACAAGCAAGTGCCATAGGTGTTTGCGCTAGGTCATATTTCAACAGGTAGCATAGCTCCAATTTATTTGTTTGTTTTTGAGTTGCTTACTTTGTATTTGCATTTTCTGAATACTAGATTCTTGGTAAGAATCAGATAAGGCTATCATAGCCCAATATATGGAGTTTTATAACTCAGCACTTTAAAGAAAATACTCCTCAGGACTTTAAAAAAGTTTTTTAAAAAGTTTTCAAAAAGTTTTTAAAAGGCAAATTAAATAATTATTTGTTTTTTAAAAATAAAATCTTTGTACTTTTAAAATGCTATTAATTCAAACATGATTAGGGACAACAGATTGCTAGTGATAAATGATGGGGTGTTGGATGAGCCAGACATTGTACAGCTTCCCTTGAGGCAAGCATGGTGATCAATGTGGGTTTTGCATGCTGGGGTAATTCAACTTGGTGTCCTAGTCTGGTATATATATTTAATTTCACATTTAAAGTGTACAACTATATTATTTTGACTATAGTCACCCTGTTGTACTTTTAAATACTAGGTATTATTTATTCTTTCTAACTATTTTTTGTACCCAATAACCATCCCCACCTCACCCTCATAGCCTACACTGCCCTTTGCAGCCTTTGGTAACTATCCTTCTGCTCTCTATCTCCATGCGTTCAATTGTTTGATTTTTAGATCCCACAAATAAACGAGAATATGCAATATTTGTCTTTCTGTGCCTGGATTATTTCACCTAAAATAAAATGTTTGTCTTTCACCTGAAATAAAATAATGTTTGTCTTTCTGTGCCTGGATTATTTCACCTAAAATAATGATCTCCAATTCCATTCATGTTGTTGCAAATTTCTTCTATGTGTCTTTACCTTCTGTTCTGATACCATACCCATCTGTGTTCAAATTTGTTTTGTACTGAAAAGTATATATATACACACATATATATATACATATATGTCTCTCCAATTCCCTGTGATACCGAGGACAGACAGCATATATATGTATATGTGTGTGTGTTTGTGTGTGTGTATATATATATCCAATTCCCTGTGTACTTTGCAGTACAAAAAAAATTGAACACAGATGGGTATGGTACCAGAACAGAAGATAAAGACACATGGAAGAAATTTGCAACAACATGAATGGAACTGGATATCATTATTTTAGGTGAAATATATACACACGCACATGTATATATACGTATATGTGCATATATATGTGTGTGTATATATATGCTGTCTTTCCTAGGTATCCTATATATATGTGTGTGTATATATATACACACAAACATATATATACACACATATATAGGATAGCTACTGAGTGACAAGTGGTATGGTATATCACCTGTCACTCAGTAGCTATCAGATATATATATATATATATATATATTATATATATATATATAGGAATTGTTTCCAGGAACCCCAAAGATACCGAAATCTGAGGATGCTCAGCTCAAGTCCCTTATAGAAAATGGCATAGTTATATCGTTTCTCTGACTTTTGGCAAGATGAAGTTTAGTATCTGTTCTTATTAGTTTAAAGTGGCATAGTATTTGCATATAGCCTATGCATCCTCTAGTTACATTAAGTTATCTCTAGATTACTTATACTACTTAATACACATACATGCTAGGTAAATAGTTGTTATACTGTATTTTTTATTTGTATTATTTTTTATTGTTGCATTATTTTTTAATGTTTGTTATTTCCAAATGTTTTTAATTCATGGTTGGTTGAATCTATGAATGCAAAATCCGTGGATACAGAGAGCCAAATGTATACACATACACACACTCATAATTTTCAAAGTCCACAGTAAGTATCAAGCAGTGTGTGTTTACCTGCATGTGTATGTGAATTAACTATGTTCCTGACGTGGTTTTATTTCCCTCCATTGGATTCTACTTTATTTCTTAATGTCAAGAAATAGCTTATCTCTATGTGAGTACCTGTACTTCCTTTCTCTGTCTCTCTCTGCTGTCTCTGTCTCTCTCTCTTTCTCTCTCTTAGTGTTTGTGTGTGAGAGATCACCATTCTGCCTGCACCACTCAAAATGCAGCTCTCCTAACTAAAAGATTGTATTATTCATGGAGGTCTCAAACGAAAATGTTTCTCCCATTGGACAGAAATGAGGATGCCCTGGCACTTCTCATATAACACCACTTAATATATTCTTTCAATTGCAACAGTTTAGAATTATTATTGATTAATAATTCTAGTACCATTTAGTGTCCAATAACATATTAGGGAAACATGATAATTTACCACATCCTCTCTATATTCTTGTTCATTTATTTTTTATTATGTCATGCTCTGTACCTTTGTATATGCCACTTCAATTTGTTTTTTACTAGAGCTGGAAACATGTCACTTCTCCTATAAATCAGCCAACTCTTTATGTGCTTATTATGGATTCAGTATATCCCTCTTCCCAATTCACAAGAAATGGCTCCTCTCTCTCTGAGATAGAACAAGGTGAAGTCCTATCCCTCCAGTACTCTACTTTACAATGTGAAGTTATTTAGACATAGGATCTTTACATAGATAATCAAGTTAAAATGAGGTCACTAGTATAGGCATTCATCCAATATGACTGGTGTCTTCATACAAAGGGGAAACTTTGGAGACATTTAGAGTGAGGATAATGTAAAGAGATGTAAAGAGAAGATGGTCATCCAAACGTTAAGGAGCAAGGCCTGGGACAGATTCTCACCCACAGCCCCCAGAAGCAACCAATCCTACTGACATCTTAATTTTATACTTCCAGCATCTATAACCGTAAGACAATAAATTTTTGTTGTTTTCAGCCACTAAGTTTGAGGTGATTTGTTCTGGCAGTCCTAGGAAACTAATACAGTGCCTTTATTAAAACAATTCACCTGTTTACTCCAGTTTTTGTTTTGTTTTGGTTTTGGTTTTTGGCATATCTGTTTCAGACTGGACTATGTACTCATCAAGAGAAATGATCTTACCTGTCATATACTTCACTCCGTGGTATTTGTGTGAGGGACATAAAATGTAAGATATGATATACTATGTAAGATATGATACCTGCCTTAAAATCCAGTGTTTATTCATCAAATATTTATTGAGTGCCTGATGTAATTATGTAACAGCCACTCCTCAGGATACTGGTCATACAACGGTAAGCACAGAGATGATGGTCTCCTCTCTCATGGAGCAAACAGTCTGGAAAATGGTGGGGTGGGGGTACATTAAAACACAGGTAAAAAGAAAATAATTGCACAAAAATAATTATCAAGAAGGAGAGAAACATCTGTATGTAAAGAAGAGGAAGCAGCGATCATTCTTCGCCATGGGATGATCTGGAAAGGCTTCTAAGGGAGAGCACTTGAGCTCAGTCTAAAAGGGGCAGTAGATTTTAATAAAAGGCACAGAGAGAGAACATTTCCTTGTGAAGAAGAGAATGGGGAAGGAACCCTGGGTCATTAGTAGTCCATTTGCCTGGAGCATAGAGAAATAGAATAACTAGAGTAATCATGGCAATGATAGTTTTTTGGGGTTTTTTAAAATGCTTACTAAGTGTCAGCCTTACATTATGTCCTTTACCTTCACATTTTTTGAGGTAGGCTGTTGTCATCCCAATTTACACATAAGGTTGTTGAGCTTTGCTTAACCATATCTTTGTACTTGTTATTACACCATACCACCTGTCACTCAGATTTATTCCTAGGGATAACTATAACTTGAAATGAAGTCTCTGACTCCACAAGCTCTGTTGCTTTTTTTTCATTCCATAGCAGGGAATTATTCCCTAAAATGTAGAGTCAGAAAGAGAGGTTGCAGGCAGATTTTAGAATACTTCCATTGCTAATCAAAGAATATAAAAATATACTTTACAGTAAACAAAAGAGAAAAAATCAAATGTCTGCAGAGTAGAAACATGATATACATGCTAAAAAAATTGAAATAGGAAAAAATATTGGGGGAAGTAGGATTCCTAAGCACTTACTGAAAGAAAAATCCTGATAAGAAATGTAAATGTACCAGACTTGGTGGCTCACACCTGTAATCCTTGCACTTTGGGAGGCCGCGGCAGGCAGATCACTTGAGGCCAGAAATTTGATACAAGCAGGGCCAACATGGTGAAATCTCATCTGTATTAAAAATATAAAAATTAGCCAGGTGTGGTGGCACGCACTTGTAATCCCAGCTACTCAGGAGGCTGAGGCAGGAGAATCGTTTGAACCCTGGAGGTGGAGGTTGAAGTGAGTGGAGATTGTGCCACTGCACTTCAGCCTGGGTGACAGAGTAAGACTCTGTCTCTCACACACACACAAAACAAAACAAGAAATGTAAATCCATCATCGGAATGACTTAGTGTGCACAAGAATCATCTCAGTTGTCTGTTAAAAATTCCTACTTCTTTGTAATAAGAATATTCAAAAATCTCTCTTCAAGGTTGTGCATAAATTACCTCAATTTGATCATTACACAATGCACACATTTAAACACATATTGAAACATCAGGTTGTACCCCATAAATGTGCACAATTATTGTGTGTCAATTATATTTTTGTTTAAGTTCTGCTTCCAGTCACCACCCCAGAGGACTGCTGACATGAGGAGGTTTTAGACAATATTCTGTTCTTGCCTAGCCAAGGGATTAGGGAGGCAATGTAAGACAAGCTTCCTTCTTCACAGCAAGCTCTTGGACTGCAGGGATCAAATTTCATTCATCTTTTTATTCCCTTTTCCCCTAGGTCCCAGACCCTTGCTCATAATAAGCATGTGGATGACTTGAATTGAACTGTAAGAGTGAAAGACTCTTGTCAAAGAAGAATCATTAGGACTGTGTGAATTTAAAAAGAGAACAAATTCAAGAATACATGCTTTGTAAGTCTGGGAAAGGGAACATGCAGGGTACAAGGGCGGTAACATGTGACCAAGAAGAGAAGAGTAAAATGAATTCACTAGCCAATTATATTCGAGTGATCTGCTACTTAGAATGCATGATTTAACTCCTAGGTCTTATAGCCACTGGGAACTTTTTCTCTCTAGACTTTGAAAGCACTTTAAAGACACGGTGTCACCTAAAGGTTGGTGATTTGTGTTGGGTTCCCCCACCCTAGAACTGGTAGGCAACATTCTCACTGGTAAATACCATAGGAAGAAATCAGAGAATTGTATTTTCCATTGAAATAGTTGGAAGATATACAGAGAAGCCTAATGTGATTTTCTGAGTTGGAAATTTGCTAGGACATAGGGATGTGAATGCCTGTCTTCTCAAAAGACATGCTGTAGATGCCAATAGATCTGAGCAGCAGGATGGAATTTATCAAAATAAATGGCAGGATTATCCAGTGCTGGAGTCCTTATTTAAGAAGCCCATATTAATTGAACTGAATATAGTTGGCATTCCAACAAATACGTGCTGAAAGAAAAATAGCAATAACAAACTTAGGGGATTTCTCTCAAGTGGTTGATAATTTGTCGCCTATCCCTCTTCTGTCACTGAACCTGGATGTGGAAAGGTTGTCCATTCTACTTCCATTCTACTTCAGCTACTCAGATCTTGGCTGTACCCTAGAACTTTTCATGATGGATGATTGTCCCCTTCTATACTTTTCATTTAAACCATGTCACTAACTGATAATCACCTAAATTTTCAGCTCATTGCCTTTAGTGCCTTGGCTCCAAACATTCTTTGACCCCACTGTATTTACACTTTTTCTCATTCGTTTATACTCCAAAATTCTCAGTCCTCTTCTTACTTAGCTAATATGTTTCAATCTCACTCTCCCACAACACCCTCAAATAGCTTTGCACATCTCTTCTTCATTGTGTTACTTTTGTAAAATCCAGGCCCTACTTAAATGCAATTTTCCATGTATTCTGTGCCTGATTCTATGCAGCTGATGTAGCTGAAGCAAAGCAGGGGTGTTGGCTGGCCTCACCTTACATTCTTCATCCTTTTTTTTTATTTTTTTTTTATTTTTTATTTTTTATTATACTTTAAGTTCTAGGGTACATGTGCATGACGTTTATATCATGTATAACTCCCCAATGCAATCCCTCCCTCCTCCCCCCTCCCCATGATAGGCCCCAGTGTGTGATGTTCCCCTTCCCGAGTCCAAGTGATCTCATTGTTCAGTTCCCACCTATGAGTGAGAACATGCGGTGTTTGGTTTCTCTTCTTGTGATAGTTTGCTAAGAATGATGGTTTCCAGCTGCATCCATGTCCCTACAAAGGATGCAAACTCATCCTTTTTTATGGCTGCATAGTATTCCATGGTGTATATGTGCCACATTTTCTTAATCCAGTCTGTCACAGATGGACATTTGGGTTGATTCCAAGTCTTTGCTATTGTGAATAGTGCCGCAATAAACATACGTGTGCATGTGTCTTTGTAGTAGAGTAATTTGTAATCCTTTGGGTATATACCCAGAAGTGGGATGGCTGGGTCATATGGTACATCTAGTTCTAGATCCTTGAGGAATCGCCATACTGTTTTCCATAATGGTTGAACTAGTTTACAATCCCACCAACAGTGTAAAAGTGTTCCTATTTCTCCACATCCTCTCCAACACCTGTTGTTTCCTGACTTCTTAATGATTGCCATTCTAACTGGTGTGAGATGGTATCTCATTGTAGTTTTGATTTGCATTTCTCTGATGGCGAGTGATGATGAGCATTTTTTCATGTGTCTGTTGGCTGTATGGATGTCTTCTTTTGAGAAATGTCTGTTCATATCCTTTGCCCACTTTTTGATGGGGTTGTTTGTTTTTTTCTTGTATATTTGTTTGAGTTCTTTGTAGATTCTGGATATTAGCCCTTTGTCAGATG